>NC_133144.1:70172315-70472315 GCF_048418815.1 Hemitrygon akajei | reverse complement strand
CCAGTGTCCACTGGTGTGTCTGAGGGTGTCTCCCCAGGCCTGTCTTTTATCCCCACTGACGGGGTATCAGCCATCCATCAACTCAAAATGACCATGTCCATCAAATCAGGCCACTCCTGCTGTCTCCTTAGGAATGTTAACAAGCAAAGTAACATCCTTGTAGCGCAAGGTAAACAATCCAGGAAGAAGCCATAATACATAAATCAAATGTGTGTGTGTCTCTCTCTCTCTCATTAGCAGCATAGCAATAGCAATAGTTCATAGTTCTCAAAGGGGGGGGGGGAATGGTTAACTCTGCACCCCATTTCCATCAGGTCTGTTCAGCACTCATAACAGACTTCACCAGTGTCCTATAAAGCCTCAGCATCACATCCCTGCACTTGTATTCTAGACCTCTTGAAATGGATGCTAACATTGCATTTAGCTTCCTCACCACCAACTCTACCTGCAAGTTAATCCTCAGGGGATTCTGCACAAGGACTCTCAAGACCCTTTGCATCACAGATTTTTGGATTTTCTCCCTATTTAGAAAATAGTCTGCACATTCTTTATTCTACCAAAGTGCATGATCAACATTGCATTTCATTTGCCACTTGCCCAGTCTCCTAAACCGTCTAAATCCTTCTGCAGCCTATATGTTTCATCAACAATACCTGCCCCTCCAGTAATCTGTATCATCTGCAAACTTGGCAACAAAGCCATGAACATCAGAAATAGGAGCAGGATCCTTTTATTCCCACTTTCTGCCTCCTAATAATCAGCCAATGTTCTAATCATGCTAGTAACTTTCCTGTAATACCATGTGCTCTTAACTTGGTAAGCAGCCTCAATTTGTCCAAGGTCTTCTGAAAGTCCAAGTATACAACATCCACTGCATCCCCTTTAGCTAGCTCACTTGTAATCTCCTCAAAGAATTCCAACAGATTCGTCAAGCAAGATCTTCCCTTAAGGAAGCTATGCTGACTTTGTCCTATCTTGTCCTGTGTCACTAAGTACTCCATAGCCTCATCCTTAACAATTTCCCATCTCCTTTAAACTTTCCCTATCTCACCTTAAAAGAAATCTGATTACTTACCCAATCTATGCACCTTACAACTTTATAAACTTCTATCATTCTCCCTTGGCCTGCACTGCACCAGAGTAAACAATCTATCATTGTCCCATCTGTCTTTCTGGCTAAAATTCTCTAATTCATGCAAATTCCTAGTTAACCTCTTTTTCAAAGCCTCCACATTCTTCCTGTAATGTGGTGACCAAAACAGCACACAATACTCCGTGTCTCTGATCAAATTTTATACAACTGCAACATGACTTTCTGACTCTTGAACGCAGTGTTTCAAACAATGAATTCAAGCACGCCATTGGCCTTTTTGACGTCTGATCTGCTTGTGTTGCCACTTTCAGGGAGCTATGGATTTGCATCTCAAGATCTCTCTGTACTTCATTGATTCTGAGGGCTTGCCCATAGAAGATAAAGTAGGGGTGGAAGATTGTTATTCTGGCTGGAGATTCATGACTAATGGTGTTCTGCAAGGTGATCTTCAATAATTTAGATGAAGACGTAGTTGGGTAGATTAACAAGTTTGTGGCTGACACCAAGATTAGTGGAATTCTGGATAGTCTAAAGAACTATAAAGAATACAGTGGAATATATGGTACCGTGCAAAAGTCTTGGGAACATCAATATACTGTATTTTAGACTGTTGAACAGCGCTGTATATTGGTTAAATGGGAAGATGATTGGGAAACAGAAATAAGAGCACTTGGCTTTGTATTAGCTCAGTAGTATTAAGTGTTGTTATTTGGTAACCCGAAAGACATACTATGCTCTATATATATATATATATATATATGCGTGCGTGTGTGTGTGTGTGTGTGTGTGTGTGTGTGTGTGTGTGTGTGTGTGTGTGTGTGTGTGTGTGTGTGTGTGTGTGTGTGTGTATATATATATATATATAAAAGCGCGTCTGGCTATCCACACAATCAATGCCTCATCATCTTAAACACCTCTATCAGGTCAACCTCATCCTCTGTCGCAGAATATAAAAACAAGGATGTAGTCTTCAGGCTTCCTAAGGCATTGGTCAGGCCACACTTGGATTATTGTGAGCAATTTTGGGGTCCTTATCTAAGAAAGCAGGTCTTTGCTTTGGAGAGGGTCCAGAGGAGATTGACGAGAATGATCCTATGAATAAAAGGGTTAAAGTAGAAGGAGTGATTAATGACCCTGGGCCTGTACTCAGTGTTTAGAAGAATGAGGGAGATGTGTCATTGAAACCTATTGGAAAAACCTAGATGGAGGGGACGTGGAGAGGATGTTTCCAATAGTGGGAGTGTCTCAGACCCGAGTGCACAGCCTCAAAATGCAAGGAGATTTCTAAAGAACACTGAGGAATTTCTGTAGCCAGAAGGTAGTAAATCTGTGGAATTTGTTACCATGGACAGCTGTGGAGGCCAAGTCATTGAGTATATTTAAAGTGGAGGTTGATAAGATTCTTGGTAATAGGTTACGGGGAGAAGGCAAGAAAATGTGTTTGAGAAGGAAAATGAATTAGCTATGATTGAATGGCAGAGCAGGTTTGATGGGCTGAATGATCTAATTCTGCTCTTATGTATATCTCATTGCTTTTTCAGAGTGGTAGTCATATTTCTCTCCATTTGAATGCAGACTACACTCTGGATCATAAGAGTCATACAGCATTGGAATCGGTCCCTTCGACCCAACTGGTCCATGCCAAACAATTTGTTGTTTAATTCTGTATGACCTAAAGTCATATGAAATGTTAATTTAGATTCTGCCTTCTCTGCTCACTCTCAGTATCTCCATCTTTTCAAGAAAATTTTCAAAATTAGGCAATTTTGACCTTTGCTTAATGATGGCAAGCTTTTAAAATCAAACAAAAGGCAACTAAAATGCTATAAGGGAAAAGATGAAATATGAGGGCAAACTAGCCAATAATGTCAAGTGGGATACTGAAAGTTTTTTCAGTTATGTAAAGAATAAAAAGGTGAGAGTTGAATTTGTACCACTGGAAAATGATGATGGTGAGGTAGTAATAGGGGACAAAGGAATGGCAGCTGAAGTTAATGGATACTTTGGATCAGTCTTCACTGTGTAAGACACTGGCACTGTGCCAGAGGTCCATGAGTGCCAGGGAGCAGGATTGAGTGCCATTGCTATTACATAGGAACAAGTGCTAGACAAACTGAAATGTCTTAAGGTGAATAAGTCACCTGGACTGGATGGACTACATTCCGGAGTCCTGAAAGAGGCTGCTGAAGAGATAACGAATGCATTAGTCGTGATCTTTCAAGAATTTCTTGATTATGGCATGGTCCTGGAGGACTGGAAAATTGAAAATGTCACTCCACTCTTTAAAAAGGGATGAAGGGAAAAGAGAGGAAATTATAGGCCAGTTAGCCTAACCTCAATGGTTGGGAAAATGTTGGAGTCCAATATTAAGGATGAAATTTTGGGGTACCTGGAGACTAATGGTAAAATAAGTCAAAGTCAGCATGGTTTCTGTAAAGGGAAATCTTGCTTGACAAATCTGATAGAATTCTTCGAGGAGGTGCTTTATGAGAATATGTTGAGTGAACTCAGCCTTTTCTCCTTGGAGTGACGGAGAGTGAGAGGTGACCTGATAGATGATATAAGATGATGAGAGGCATTGATTATGTGGATAGTCAGAGGCTTTTTCCCAGGGCTGAAATGGCTAGCATGAGAGGGCATGAGAGTTTTAAGGTGTTTGGCAGTAGGTACAGAGGAGATCTCAGGGGTAAGTTTTTTTACTCAGAGTGTAGTGAGTACGTGGAATGGGCTGCCGGTGACAGTGGAGGAGGCAGATACGATATGGTCTTTTAAGAGATTCCTGGATAGGTACATGGAGCTCAGAAATTACCTAGGGTTACCCATTGCCCTCTATTTTTCTAAGGTAAGGACATGTTCAGCACAGCTTCGTGGGCTGAATGGCCTGTATTGCGCTGTTTCTAGGTAACAAGCAGGGTGGACAATTGATAAGGTGCCTCACAAGATAAAATCCTATGATGTTACATGAAAGTCATGGCATGGGTAGAGGAAAGGCTGACAGGCAGGAGACAGTGAGTGGGAATAAAGGGAGCCTTTTCTGGTGGGCTGCCAGTGACTAGTGGTGTTCCTCAGCGGTCAGTATTGGGACCACTACTTTTCAATGATTTAGATAATGGAATTGATAGCTTTGTGGCAAAGATTGCAGATGATATGAGGGTGGGTAGTGCTGAGGAAGCAATGTGATTACAGCAGGGCTTGGACAAATCGGGAGAATGAGCAAAAAGTGACAGATGGAAATCAGTGTTGTGAAATGTATGATAATGCATTTTGGTAAAATGAACAGAAGTCCAGACTATTGTCTATATGGGGAGAAAATTCAAACATCAGAGGTGCAAGTGGACTTGGGAGCCAACAAGTGGTGAATTGTAGAATGTTCTGCCACAGACTGGTGGAGGCGAAGTTTTTGAGTATATTTAAAGCGGAAGTTGATGCATTCCTGTTTGGTCGGGGCATCAAGGATTATGATGAGAGGGCAGTTGTATGAGGTTGAATGGGATCAGCCATGATTGAAATGGTGGAGTGGACTCCATGGACTGAATGGCCTAATTCTGCTCCTATATCTTTGGTCTTAAAAGCATTTTATTAATCTTGGGTGCAAGTTACATTATTCATTCAGGAGCTGCATTTTTCATTTTAAGTGCCGTAATTTATTAGTCTCTCAGTGTGAGTAAGAAAGTGGGAAATATGCCCTTCACTTGGGTGCTCTCATTCATCCTGCCCTGGGTCTTTGCTAAGGATGCCAGTGATGTAGTTTGTATGCTGTTTGTTTTGGGTGGAAGGGCAGAGGGGTGATCCCCTATTGAAACAAATTGACAGTTGTGGAGTTGATGAGTAATGTTTGTTTTTAGATTTGGGGATTATATGTTTGAATGATATGAAGGACAATAAAAATATCTAGTCATCCTTAAAATTTTGATGTAAAAGTGTCTGTGTTCTCCCCAAAAAATCAATTATCTGTTTGTCAAATTGTTGTTACTGTGAAAGATGCATCCTCTTTTCAGAGTAATGCAACATAATCTGAAACCTCTGAATAGAACTTGAAGATAGGTCATATTTCACTTCTGCAGCCTTGTCTATGGTAAGGAAGGAGGTACGTGTAGTTTTTGAGCACGCATCTCATTCTGCAAAATAAATAAAGGATGATCAATGAACACAAATCCCAGCCCCCAGAGCTGAAAATTAACTTTTTTGAGTACTTTAGTTCAAAGGTCAAATTTAAAGTCAGAAATGTACACAATATACATCCTGAAATGCTTTTTCTTCACAAACATCCACAAAAACAGAGCAGTGCTCCAAAGAATGAATGACAGAACCCCGAAGTCCCCCCAGCTTCTCCCTCCCACATGTAAGTGGCAGCGAGCAACTATCCCCCCCTCCTCCCACCAGCAAAAATAAACGTGCATCGGTACCATCACCAAGCTCAAGCTTGTGCTAAGCAGTAGCAAAGACACAGACCAAAGTTATCTTTGCTTCGCTTTTCATCCGAAATTCGACAAACCACAGGTTCTCTCTCTCCCTGGCCAGCGAGAGGGAGGTGTCCCCCATTTTCACAGCGAGCGGGATATTTAACAACAACCCCCTGGTGTACAATCTTAAAAGTCTGTTTCATTGCTTTTTTTCGAGCTCTGTGTCTGAAGATTGCAAAGACCTTGGGTCTTCGAGCCCACAGTGAAGATTTTCCGGCCTCCCTGACAACACGAGTCTCCTGCCATGACACCAACCCTCAATCTGCCCATCTCCAGAGCCCCGAGATCTTAGGCTTCCATACACGACTGAGATTATCAGGCCAAACCCTTGACATGTCAAAAAGGGGTCAGTCATGGAACCCCGAGAACGGTCCCATTCCCGCAAAGAACCGAAGCCTGCGTGCAACTCCAGGTCAGGCTCTTCAACAGGTCCCTGAAAGGGAAAAATAAAGATATTAAAGGTAGAAATAGAGCTGTTTCTGAAGATGCAAGCAAAGGAGTCGCTGTTAGGTGCCATCATTCCTCCTAAGCTCCACCTACTTTTATTGTGCCATGTGCATTTTCTAGATGACTATGAATGATTTCTCTCTTGCACAAGAACTATTGTAAATGCATTTTATCAATATTTATTTGTATATTAAACTTAGGTTTTTAAATTGGATTGCTTCAAAAAGAATAATTATCTGAGATGCAATCAAGTTTTATTTTGTTGACAATGGGACAAATTGTCAAAATTCCAACCATGAAAGTGGAGGTGGGTTTATAAAAATTGACAGGTTCTCTACTCTTGTGCTGCAATGTTAATATAGATTAGTCTGTTCAAATCTTACCATTGTTTCTGTAAGTGTTTCCAGCAGATCCTTTTTAATATTTTAAGTCTTTGACTACACCAGGGTGGCCAATCTTTTATATAGCCCTTAAGTAATAAAGGTACTTTAATTCTCGACAACATTTTGAATTGTCTTTCTACAGTGTGCTTTATTATGAGATCTTGTTGATTTCCTCCCAGGAGAATATCAATTCATTGTGAGACCAACAGAGTTGAATAGCAAAAGAAAACTCACCTTGCGTTTGTGCGTGACATAATGGTGTAACTGGTATCTCAAGTTCTGGCAATCCAGGTGTGATCCTTACTTCCTGTGCTGTGTGGGATTTATATGTTCACCTTGTGGATTTCTTCCAGATGCTCTGGTTTCTTCCCAATTTCCAAAGATTGCATGTTGAAGGATAAATGGCCACTATACTGTGAGGGTTAGTTGTGCAATCTGGGAAGAGTTGAGGGGAATATGGGAAGAATAATTGCAGTATTATTGGTAGGTGTTTAAGGATCAATGGGGCTCAGTGCGTAAAGGACCTATTTTCTTCCTGGATTAGACCATTACCATAAGACATAGGAGCAGAGTTAGGCTATTCAGCCTGTCAAGTCCATTCCACCATTTCATCATGGCTGAACCCGGATCCCATTTAACCCCTTACACCTGTCCCCTCACCATATTCCTTGATGCCCTAACCACCTGTTTCAATTCCTGCTTTGAATATACCCACGGACTTGGCCTTCACCACAGTCTGAGACAGAGCATTCTACAGATTCACCACTCTTTGGCTAAAAAAAGAATTCCTCCTTTCTTCTGTTCTTTTAGAATTTTGATGCTGTGCCCTCTAGTTCTGAATACCACCACCAGAGGAAACGTCCTCTCCACATCCACCCTATCTATTCCTTTCAACAATCAGTAGATTTCAATGAGATTACCACTCCACATCTAAATTCCAGTGAGTACAAGCCCAAAGCTGCCAAACGCTTCTCCTATGTTAACCCCTTCATTCCCAGAATCATCCTCATGAACCTCCTCTGGATTCTCTCCAATGACAACTCAATCTTTTTGAGTTATGGGGCCCAAAATTATTGACAAAACTCCAAGTGTGGCCTAACTAGTGTGTTATAAAGCTTCAGCATTGTCTCCTTGTTTTTATGTACTATTCCCATTGAAACAAATGCCAACATTGCACTTGCCTTCTTTACCACAGACTCATCTATCCATACCAGTATCTTTCCTGTAACACCACAGGATTTTATCTTGTTAAGCACCCTTATGTGTGGCACCTTTTCAAATGCCTTCTGGAAAATCTAAGTAAATTTTATCCACTGCCTCTCCTTTGTCCACCCTTCTTGTTACGTCTTCGAAGAATTCTAACAGATTTGTCAAACCAGTTTTCCCTTTACAGAAACCATACTGACTTTGACTTATTTTATCATTAGCCTCCAAGTACCCCGAAAACTCAAACTTAATAATAGATTCCAACACTTTCCCAACCACTGAGGTTAGGCTAAATGGCTCATTGTTTCCTTTCTTATGCCTTCCTCCCTTCTTGAAAGATGGAGTGACATTTGCAATTTTCCAGACCTCCGGGATCCTGCCAGAATCAAGTGATCTTGAAAAACCATGTTCAATGCATCTGTTATTTCTTCAGCAACCTCTCTCAGGACTCTAGGATGTAGTTCACCTGGCCCAGATTGACTATTACTTTTTTCTTTGTAGTAGTAATATTCACTCCTGCTCACTGACACTCATGGACCTCCAGCACACTGCCAGTGTCTTCCACAGTGAAGACATATGCAAAGTGCATCTGCCATTTCTTTGTTCCCCATTACTATCTCACCAGCATAATTTTCCAGCGGTCCAATATCAACTCTCACCTCCCTTTCATTCTTTATATAACTGAAAAATACTTTTAGTATCCTGTTTTACATTATTGGCTAGTTTGCCCTCCTAATTCATCTTTTCCCTTCTTATAGCATTTTTAGTTGCCTTCTGTTGGAATTTAAAAGCTTCCCAGTCATCCAACTTCCCACTCACTTTTGCTACCTTATTTGCACTTGCCATGGTTTTTATGCAGTCTGTAATTTTTCCCTTGTCAACCATGGCTGCCAAGCACTTCCATTTGAGAACTACTGTTTCTATGGGATATACCTATTCTGCATCTTGTGAACTATTCCCAGAAACTTCAGCCGTCATCCCTGCCAGTATTCTCTCCCACCCCACCCCCCCCAATCCACGTGGGTAAGCTCCTTTCTCATGCCTCTTTAATTCCCTTTGTCTTCTGCAGCCTTGGAGTATCACAAACAAGAGAAAATCTGCAGATGCTGGAAATCCAAGCGACACACACAAAATGCTGGAGGAACTCAGCAGGCCAGGCTGCATCTATGGAAAAAAAGTACTGTTGCCGAAGGGTCTTGGCCCAAAACGTCGACTGTACCTTTTTTTCCATAGATGCTGCCTGGCCTGCTGAGTTCCTCCAGCATTTTGTGTATGTTCCCAGTAGCTCCTGTCTATCATCATTTCATTTTCCCTAACAAGCCAAAGGTCATTGAGCTGTGGCTCCAGTTCCCTTACACAGTCTCTAAGGAGCTGCATCTCAATGCACCTTGTGCAGATGTGGCCATTGGGGAGGCTGGTAGTCTCCCGGAAATCCTACATCTGATACCCAGAACAGGACACTGGTTCTGCAGACACAGTCCCTATTCTCTCCAGAGTTAATTCAGGAAAAAAAGAAATGAACTTACCTACTTACCTTGTCTTTGCCTGCCTCACTTAAGCCTGTTGGTCCACTAGTTGGTAAATCTCTTTTATATAACCATATAACAATTACAGCACGGAAACAGGCCATCTTGGCCCTTCTAGTCTATGCAGAATGCTTACTCTCACCTAGTCCCACTGACCCACACTCTGGCCATAGCCCTCCATTCCTTTCCTGTCCATATACCTATCCAATTTTACTTTAATTGACAATACCGAACTTGCCTCTACCACTTCTACTAGAAGCTCGTTCCACACAGCTACCACTCTCTGAGTAAAGAAATTCCCCCTCGTGTTACCCTTAAACTTTTACCCCCAACTCTCAACTCATGTCCTCTTGTTTGAATCTCCCCTACTCTCAATGGAAAAAGCCTATCCACGTCAACTCTATCTATCCCCCCCATAATTTTAAAATATTTAATATATTTTAAAATAATTTATATAGACTGTTTTTAAAGCTCTTCACTGGACCTGTGCAAGAATGTTTCTGATGCGTCTACACAGTAATCCAATCGAAGACTCCCACTGAAAAACTAACTGCTCTTTAAAGCTCTTCACTGGACCTGTGCAGGAATGCTTCTGTTGCGTCTGCACAATACTCCAATCGAAGAATCGTATTAATTTATAAATTGCCCCACCCTCACTAACCCCACATTTACCCTACAACTTCCATTCATCCAAACGTGGGTACAACCCCACACAATAAATACAATAGTTACTGGTACAACATCTATGTGTCGAGCTACAGGAGATGGTCAAGGCTTTCAATGAAAGTTTCTACTGTTTTATCATGGAGAAAACATGAAAATGTTGCAACCTGAGATAGTTGATGGGGTTCTTTTCGAGATGGTCCATGTTACACCTGAAAAGGTGCTAAGGGCTTAAAGTGTATGAAGATAGATAAATCTTTGAAGCCTGACTGGATACATCCCAATGGGAGAAGAAATTTCGGGAGCCCTGTATAAGATATCTACATCATCTTCAGCCACAGCTTAGGAGCCAAAGCCAATATGTGGCTAATGCTGTGCCTTTATGTCAGAATGGCTTCAGTGAAAAACCTGGAGGCAAAGGACCAGTAAGCCTAACATCTATGGCAGCTAAGTTACTGGAGGTGATTCTGAGGGATGAGATATACCTGCTCTTGAAAAGATTAAGGATAGTCAGCAAGGTATGGTTCAGTTGAGCCATGAGGCCTTAGAGTATAGAGTATGATTTTATGATCATGGAATCATCCTGCTTGTTTGCAGTTCCATCATGGTGTGTGTAAAGCCAAAGATGGTTGCACCTATGACAAAGATGGTATGCTGCAGGGATCGGTGCTGGGTCTAACAGTGTTTATAATCTTTTTTTTTTTTTAAACTTTTTTTATTGTTTTCAAATAGTTACAGAATAAATGTGTATGAGAAAAAAAATGTTACCCAGCCCCCCTCCCCTTAACCCCTCCCCCCTAACATCCCTAAAAAAAAAGAAAGAGAAAAAAAAAAAGAAGGAATGCCTGGATATTGGAGGGTCCCCACACGCTCCACGGAGTTCGTAATAACTTTAGTGTATGCATTTATTTCTTTCCCCAAGTAACCAATTATTTCATCTTCGGAGCACCTATATATTTAATCCTGTCTTTTGTAAATAAGGGCGCCAAATTTTCAAAAATGTTTCATATTTATCTCTTAAATTGTAAGTGATTTTTTCAAGTGGAATACAGCCATAAATTTCGTTCTTCCAACGATCTATACTTAGATATGTATCCGATTTCCAAGTCACTGCAATAGCTTTTTTGGCTACTGCCAATGCAATTTTTATAAATTCTTTCTGATATTTATTCAATCTGGATATCGGTTTTATCCCTTCAATATTACCTAGTAAAAGTAATGTTGGGTTGTGTGGAAGTTGTATTCCAATGATTTGTTCCAGTAAAACTCTTAAATTTGTCCAAAAAGGTTGAATTTTAGAGCAAGACCAAGTAGAATGTAAAAAAGTACCAATTTCTTGGTTACATCGAAAACACTGATCAGATAGATTTGGGTTTAATTTGTTTATTTTTTGTGGTGTAATATATAGTTGATGTAAAAAATTGTATTGCACTAATCTTAATCGAACGTTTATTGTATTTGTCATACTCTCAAGACATAGTCTTGACCAGTTTTTTTCTTCAATTTTGATATTCAAATCACTTTCCCATTGTCTTGACTTATGGACTCCTTGTTTAATTGCCTGTTTTTGAATCAAATTATACATACAAGAGATAAATTTTTTAATCTTTCCTTTTTGAATTAAAGTTTCTATTTCATTGGGTTTCGGTAGTAACATTGTTTGACCTAGCTTTTCTCTTAAATAAGCCCTTAGTTGAAAGTAACAAAAAAGAGTGTTGTTTGATACTTTATATTTATTCTTTAATTGATCAAATGGCATTAATATACCTCCTTCAAAACAATCTCCTATATATCTAATCCCTTTTTGAAACCAATTATATAAAAGTTGATTATCCATTGTAAAAGGAATAAGTCTATTTTGGATTAAAGATCTCTTTGCTAATAAGGATTTCTTTGTCTCATCGTCAACATTTATCTTATTCCATAAATCAATCAAATGTTTTAATATAGGAGATTCTTTCTTTTCCCGTATCCATTTAGATTCCCATTTATATATAAAGTCTTCTGGTATGTTTTCTCCTATTTTATCTAGTTCTATTCTGATCCACGCCGGTTTGTCTTTCTCAAAAAAGGATGCAATAAATCTAAGTTGATTTGCTTTATAATAATTCTTAAAATTTGGAAGTTGTAACCCTCCTAGCTCAAATTTCCATGTCAATTTTTCCAACGATATTCTTGACATCTTACCTTTCCAAAGAAACTTCCTCACATATTTATTCAGCTCTTGAAAAAACTTCTGGGGTAATTGTATTGGTAGTGATTGAAATAAGTATTGTAATCTAGGGAATATATTCATTTTTATGGTATTTACTCTACCTACTAATGTTATTGGTAATACCATCCATTTATCAAGATCTTCTTGAATTTTTTTCAATAGTGGTAAATAATTTAATTTGTATATGTTCTTTATATCATTATCGACTCTTATACCTAAATATTTTATACCATTTGCCGGCCATCTAAACTGGGTTATTGATCGACATTGATTATAGTCTCCTTTAGTAAGAGGTAAAATTTCACTTTTGTCCCAATTTATTTTGTAACCTGATACTTTCCCATATTCTTCTAATCTATAGGATAATTTACGCAACGATTGCAATGGGTTTGTTAGATAAAGTAGAACATCATCAGCAAATAAGTTGATCTTGTATTCTTCTTGGTTAACTCTAAAACCCTTAATATCTGGGTCCATTCTGATCAGTTCAGCTAATGGCTCTATCGCCAACACAAATAAAGCAGGTGATAATGGACAACCTTGCCTAGTTGACCTTGTTAACTGAAATGGTGTTGAAATTTGACCATTTGTCACTACTTTAGCTTTGGGATTAGTATTTAAGGTTTTAATCCATTTTATAAAGGATACTCCTAATCCGTATTTTTCCAATACCTTAAATAAAAAATCCCACTCCAATCTATCAAATGCTTTTTCTGCATCTAAAGCAACTGCCACGCTCATTTCCTCCCTCTTCTGTGCTAAATGAATTATACTAAATAAGCGAGTTACATTATCTGCTGATTGTCTATTTTTAATAAATCCTGTTTGATCCATATGTACTAATTTTGGTAAGCATTTAGATAATCTATTAGATAAGATTTTTGCTATTATTTTATAATCAGTATTTAATAAAGAAATCGGTCTATATGATGATGGCTTTAAAGGATCTCTATCTTTTTTTGGCAATACTATTAAAATGGCTGTCGAAAAGGATTCTGGAAGTTTATGCGTTCTTTCCGCTTGGCGTATTAACTCCATAAGAGGAGGAATTAATAAATCTTTAAACTTTTTATAGAATTCAGGCGGAAAACCATCTTCTCCTGGAGATTTATTACTTTGAAGTGATCCTAGGGCTTCTTCGACCTCTTTCAATGTAAAAGGCATATCTAATCCCTTCTGTTCTTCCGTATTTAATTTTGGAAGAGTTATTTGTGATAGAAACCTTTCTATCTTGACATTGTCATTTTGTGATTCTGATTTGTACAACTCAGAGTAAAAATTCTTAAAAGCTTCATTAATTTCTAAAGGTTTATAAGTAATTTTATTTACTCTTGTTCGAATTGCATTTATTGTTTTAGAAGTCTGGTCTGTTTTTAGCTGCCATGCAAGAACTTTATGTGATCTTTCACCTAGTTCATAATATCTTTGTTTAGTTCTCATAATTGCTTTTTCCGTTCGATGTGTTTGGAGCGTATTATATTGTAACTTCTTGTTAATGAGTTGTCTTCGTTTTTCTTCTGTCATATTTCTTTGGGATTCTTTTTCTAATTTCGTAATCTCTTTTTCCAATTGATCTATTTCTATCATATATTCCTTCTTAATTTTAGAAGTATAACTTATTATCTGACCTCTCAAGTATGCCTTCATTGCTTCCCACACTATAAATTTATCATCAACTGAATGTGAATTTATATCTAAAAAGAACTGAATCTGTTTTTTCATAAAATCACAAAAGTCTTGACGTTTTAATAATATTGAATTAAATCTCCACCTATAAACTGATTCCTCTTTATCTGTCATTATCATTGTCATTATTAAAGGAGAGTGATCTGACAGTATTCTTGCTTTATATTCCACATTTTTCACTCTATCTTGAATATTTGTTGATAATAGGAAAAAGTCTATCCTTGAGTATGTTTTATGTCTATTTGAATAAAATGAATAATCTCTTTCTTTTGGATTAATTCTTCTCCATATATCAATCAGATTTAAGTCTTTCATCAATGATAGAGTTAATTTTACTGCTTTTGATTTTGTAACAACCTTTGTTGATCTATCTAAAGCCGGATCTAGACAAAAATTAAAATCTCCACCTATTAATATTTTATCATGTGCGTTGGCCAAATTCAAAAAGACCTCCTGTATGAATTTTACATCATTTTCATTTGGTGCATAAATGTTCACAAGGGTCCATAGTTCTGAAAAAAATTGACAGTGTATAATTAGATATCTCCCCGCCGAATCAATTAATATGTTTTGTATTTTAATTGGTAGATTTTTGTTAACCAAAATTGCAACTCCTCTCGCCTTTGAATTAAATGAAGCTGCAATAACATTTCCAACCCAGTCTCTTTTTAATTTCTGGTGTTCTGTGTCTGTTAAATGAGTTTCTTGTAAAAAAGCTATATCTGTTTTCATTTTTTTAATATATGTTAAAATTCTTTTTCTTTTTACTGGCCCGTTAAGCCCATTAACATTAAAACTTAAAAAGTTTAGTAGATTAGTCATTATTTTTTTTATTATATTATTCCAATCTATAATAATACCTAATCTTTCCACTTTCGTGGTATCTTGGGAAATCTTTATAAAAATCTCCGTGTTGCTATGTGTGTCCCCACCAATCATCCAGGCTAAAAGATAGAAGAAAATTAAAGTATAAAGAAAAAAACAAAATACCCCCCTACTAATGTTGTGGAAAAATAACACATTACCCCCCTCTGCTGTACGGGTCATGGCAACCGCCATGATTACACACGTGAATCCCGCAGTAACCGATCCAAAGCTCCCCAGCCCCCCCGCAACACAAAAACATATATGTATAAGAAGAGAAAAAAAAAAGAAATACCATTCTCATTTAGTATTTCTAAAATTTTGCTCCCCTTTTCTATAATATCCATAAATGTCCATCAATTCTGTTCGTTGGGTCTATCTTCATAGCGAATAGATGGAAGATCTTGTACAAACTCCTCCGCTTTTCGATAATCGGGAAAAAATTTTTTTCCTTCCTCCAAAAAAATTATCAGTGTTGCTGGATGACGCATTGTAAATTTGTAACCCTTTACCCATAAGGCTTTTTTCACTGGGTTAAATTCCTTCTTCCTCTTCAACAGGTTGTAACTTATATCAGGATAAAAAAGGACTGGTTTTCCTGCTATCATCAATGGCCCGTTTCTATTTTTGGCACTTTGGGCAGCAGCCTTCAGGATCTTTTCTTTGTCTTGGTATCGTAAGCATTTTATCAAAATTGATCGTGGGTTTTGATCAGCTCGAGGTCTTGGCCTTAAGGATCTATGAGCCCTTTCGATCTCAATTGGAATTTCTCCTTCCATTTCTAATTTTTCAGGGATCCATTTTTGAAAGAAATTTATTGGGTCTTCTCCTTCTATATCTTCTTTAAGTCCAACAATTTTAATATTATTTCGTCTACTGAAATTTTCAAGCTTATCAATTTGTTCCATAAATTGTTTTCTTTCTGATGCCCAAGCAGCATTTTCATTTTCTATTTTGTCCATTCTTTCAACCATGTCCTCCGTTGTAGTTTCCAAGTCCGTAATTCTTTTTTCCATTTTTTCCTGTCTCTTTGTCATTTTATCAAGCATAATCTCCATTTTGGTCATTTTTTTTTTCGAGTCTTTTTTGATTATTTTTAATGTGTCTAATTTACGCATTATTTGCCTCAAAGTCTTTTCTATATTTCTAGAAGGACTTTTAGCTTCTTCTTCATCTGATCTTTCCGAGACACTTGACTCTCCCTCCGATTCACTGTCACTTTCAGTTGCAGTGGTAGCTGGGCTTTGTAGTTCTTGTTGCTCCCGTTTGCGCATGCTCCGTCCTTCGGGTTTGCGCAATTCACGATGACCCTTCCCTTTAGGAATGGCCATTGTTGCCGCGGTCTCTTGTTCCGCCTCGCCGGTGGCACAACGTACCTGAGACCGCGGTTCCTCGGCAGACGTGGGCCCCGCTCTTGTTCCAACTTGCGTAATCTTCCCGGTATTAGTTTTCTTCATCTTCCTTCTTTGAGGCATTGCTTGACACAGTCCGGAGTAGTTTATAAGTAACTTTTAGAAGATACTGACTAACTTTTCTTCATTTAGACATTAATTTATTAACTTTTTACGGGAGAGCTGGGTTCCAGCGTCTCGATCCTACGTCATCACGTGACGTCCCCTCACAGTGTTTATAATCTTTTGATAATGTGGTAAACTGGATCAGCAAATTTGCAGATGATGGCAAGATTGGGGGTGTAGTAGATAGTGAGGAAGGCTATCAAAACTTGCAATGGGATCTAGACTGGCTGGGAAAATACCAAATGGAATTTAATGCAGAGAAGTGTGAGGCATTGCACTTTGCCAGTACAAATCAGGGTGAAGGGTGAAACATTTAGGGGGAATTTGAGGGGAAACTTAATATAGAGGGTAGTTCAAGTGTGGAATGAGCTGCCAGCAGAAGTGGCGGATATGGATTCAATTGGAACATTTAAGAGAAGTTTGGATAGGTACATCAATTGGGGGGGGGGGGGGAGGTTTGGAGGGCTATTGTCCAAGTGCAGCCAGCTGGGTTTAGGCAGAAAACCAGGTCAACATAAATAGATGAGCTAAAGGGCCCCTCTGTGCTCCAGTAGTGTATGATATCCTCTGATTTTCTCTGCACCTTTTCCAGTCAAATAACAGCTTTTCTACAGCAGGGTGACCAAGACTGAACACAATTTTCCAAATGTGGCCTCTCCAATGTCTTGTACAACTGCAGCAGAACATCCCAGCTTCCATACTCAGTGTCCTGGCTGATGAAGGCCAGTGTGCCAAAAGCCACCTTCACCAACCTGTCTGTGACATTACATTCAGAGAATCCTTTCATTTGTACCTAGGTCCCTTTGTTTCACAAGAATCCCCATGGCCCTACTGTTCATTGTGAAAGTCTTACATGATCAATCGTAAGATGTGATTTCCCATGCACAACTGACTATCTGCTGTCTTTCCAAGTGCATGTATATTTCATCATCGGACTCCCCTTCCACAGGTATTTGGAGAAGGAAGTCAGAGAAGCAGAACGGGAGTGCGGCAGGAGCCATTTTGATTTTTTTCTTATTCTCATCGGAGTTAAGAGAGGCAGGACTGCGCAGGCGTGTGACGTCGGGCAGTGAAGCTGGAAAGATTTTAAAAGGTCACAGCCTTAAACAGTGGGCAGCAGAGTGAGCCAGGAGCAGAGTGTAGGCTTAAAGGCTTTGGCTGAACGGGCTTAGGAGGAAGCGGGCAAGGCAAGGTAGGTTTAGGTTTCACTTTTTCCTGTTATTTGTGGAAAGGGGAAGTATGAGTGTGAGGGCAGCTTGTTGTTCTGGGTGTCGGATGTGGGAGGTCCTGGAGTCTCCTAGCCTCCCAGACGTCCATATCTGCACCAGAAGCGCTGAGCTGCAGCTCCTAAGGGACCGTGTTAGGGAACTGCAGCTGCAGCTCGATGACTTTCGTCTGATCAGGGAGAGTGAGGAGTTGATAGAGAGGAGTTACAGGCAGGTGGTCACACTGGGGCCACGGCATACAAGGAAGCAAAAATTAGTGGGAAGACAGAGGATTGGGAAGTTTTTAGAAGTTTACAAAAGGTAACGAAGAAGGTCATTAAGAGGGAAAAGATGAACTATGAAAGGAAGCTAGCAAATAATATCAAAGAGGATACTAAAACAGCTGTAGTGATGTGGACTACAAATTACAACAGGAAATAATAAAGGCTTGCCAGAAGGGCAGTGTTATGAAAATTGTAGGGGATTTTAACATGCAAGTGGATTGGGAAAATCAGGTCGGCACTGGATCTCAAGAGAGGGAATTTGTAGAATGTCTACGAGATGGCTTTTTAGAACAGCTTGTTGTTGAGCCCACTAGGGGATCGGCTGTACTGGATTGGGTATTGTGTAATGAACCAGAGGTGATTAGAGAGATGGAAGTGAAGGAACCCTTAGGAGACAGTGATCATAACATGATTGAGTTCACTGTGAGTTTTGAGAAAGGGAGGCCGAAATCCGATGTGTCAGTATTTCAGTGGAGTAAAGGAAATTACAGTGGCATGAGAGAGGAACTGGCCAAGGTTGACTGGAAAGGGACACTAGCGGGAAGGACGGCAGAGCAGTAGTGGCTGGAGTTTATGCAAGAAGTGAGAAAGGTGCAAGACAGATATATTCCAAAGAAGAAGAAATTTTCGAATGGAAAAAGGATGCAACCGTGGCTGACAAGAGAAGTCAAAGCCAAAGTAAAAGCAAAGCAGAGGGCATACAAGGAAGCAAAAATTAGTGGGAAGACAGAGGATTGGGAAGTTTTTAAAAGTTTACAAAAGGAAACTAAGAAGGTCATTAAGAGGGAAAAGATGAACTATGAAAGGAAGCTAGCAAATAATATAAAAGAGAATACTAAAAGCTTTTTCAAGTATATAAAGAGTAAAAGACAGGTGAGGGTAGATATAGGACCGATAGAAAATGATGCTGGAGAAATTGTAATGGGAGATAAGGAGATGGCAGAGGAACTGAATGAGTATTTTGCATCAGTCTTCACTGAGGAAGACATCAGCAATATACTGGACATTCAAGGGTGTCAGGGAAGTGAAATATGTGCAGTCACAATTACGACAGAGAAAGTACTCAGGAAGCTGAATAGTCTAAGGGTAGGTAAATCTCCTGGACCAGATAGAATGCACCCTCGTGTTCTGAAGGAAGTAGCTGTGGAGATTGCGGAGGCATTAGCAATGATCTTTCAAAACTCGATAGATTCTGGTCTGGTTCCGGAGGATTGTAAGATTGCAAATGTCACTCCGCTATTTAAGAAGGGGGCAAGGAAGCAAAAAGGAAATTATAGACCTGTTAGCTTGACATCGGTGGTTGGGAAGTTGTTGGAGTCGATTGTCAAGGATGAGGTTACGGAGTACCTGGAGGCATATGACAAGATAGGCAGAACTCAGCATGGTTTCCTTAATGGAAAATCCTGCCTGACAAACCTAGTGCAATTTTTTGAGGAAATTACAAGTAGACTAGACAAGGAAGATGCAGTGGATGTTGTGTATTTGGATCCACAAGGTGCCGCACATGAGGCTGCTAAAGAAGTTAACAGCCCATGGAATTACGGGAAAGTTACATACGTGGATAGAGCGTTGGTTGATTGGCAGAAAAAAGAGAGTGGGAATAAAGGGATCCCATTCTGGTTGGCTGCTGGTTAACAGTGGTGTTCTACAGGGGTCCGTGTTGAGGCTGCTTTTTACGTTGTATATCAACGATTTGTATTATGGAATAGATGGCTTTGTGGCTAAGTTTGCTGATAATACAAAGATAGGTGAGGAAACAGAGAGTCTGCAGAGAGACTTGGATAGATTGGGGAAATGGGCAAAGAAGTGGCAAATGAATTACAATGTTGGAAAGTGTACGGTCATGCACTTTGGTAGAAGAAATAAAAGGGCAGACTATTATTTAAATGGGAGAGAATTCAAAGTTTTGAGATGCAACGAGACTTGGGAGTCCTCATGCAGGATACCCTTAAGGTTAACCTCCAGGTTGAATCGGTGGTGACGAAGGCGAATGCAATGTTGGCATTCATTTCTAAAGGAATAGAGTATAGGAGCAGGGATGTGATGTTGAGGCTCTATAAGGCTCTGGTAAGACCTCACTTGAAGTACTGTGCGCAGTTTTGGGCTCCTTATTTAAGAAGGGATGTGCTGATTTTGGAGAGGGTTCAAAGAAGATTCACTAGAATGATTCTGGAAATGAGAGGGTTAATATACGAGGAACATTTGACCGCTCTTGGACTGTACTCCTTGGAGTTTAGTAGAATGAGGGGGGACCTCATTCAAACATTTCAAATGTTGAAAGGCATGGACAGAGTGGATGTAGCAAAGTTGTTTCCTATGGTGGGGGAGTCTAGTACGAGAGGACATGACTTGAGGATTGCAGGGCGCCCATTCAGAACAAAGATGCGAAAAAGTTTTTTCAGCCAGAGGGTGGTAAATCTATGGAATTTGTTGCCATGGGCGGCAGTGGAAGCCTAGTCATTGGGTGTATAGAAGGCAGAGATTGATAGGTATTTGAGTAGTCAGGGCATCAAAGGTTATGGTGAGAAGGCAGGGGAATGGGACTAAAGGGGAGATTGGATCAGCTCATGATGAAATGGCAGAGCAAACTCGATGGGCCGATGGCTGACTTCTGCTCCTTTGTCTTATGGTATTAGGCTTGGAGGTTTATAGTTAAAGATTTTATTTTCTGCCCTGAAATGAAGGCAGAATATTAGCTACTATACATCAAGGTCTTGTAGTACTTTAGCCTTTGCTAACGATGATGCATATTATCTTAGCCAGGGTTCCTGCAGTTTCTTCAGCAGCTTCCTGTGGTTTTCTTGGATGTACCTGATCAGGTCCTGGAGACTTTAATCTACCTTCATTTATTATTCTTGTATCTCCTATCTTATTCATCATATAGGGTTATCTTGTGGTAATTCCTTTCTTGACCCCCCCCTCATTGTCTCATCATCCCAGTGTTTTTCAGTATCCTAACTTTTATATGCCTTTGTATTTTGATTCCTATGATGATTGGCAACTAATCCAGTTATCTTTCATATGTTGAAATGTTTATTTGTGCAAGTGGTCTAAAGATGAGCCAGTGAACATATAGGAACATTTCTTCACATTTCTTGTTCTGTGGGTTGGGAGATATTTCTGTTGAAACGCCTTTCCTTGAAGCATGGTTCATTTCTTTCTTTTCTGTTAGCAAAACGTTAATCATAAACAAAATAATTGTTCCTCCCTTGCTGAATTTCCTAGGTGTTTTTTTTTGCCCTTTCCTCCTTTACAGAATGCGAAGATACCTAGTTGTCAAAATAACACCATACATATACTCTCTCCTCCTCCTGTCTTTTCTACTAACTCTTTCACTGTCTTTCCATCCTCCCTCTGCACATGGTACCACTAAAGCCTGATGTGACTGATGAGGCAAGTGAAGCACTTGAGGCTGATGTAGATGTGTATGATGATGATGACGATGATGATGTTGAGTTGACTCTTCCCTCTGACAATGAAGATGAGTATGAGCCTGAACTACTTTTAATGCCTGCAAATCAACCAGTTAACCAGCCAATTCTGGCTGCAGCTCAGTCTTTGCATCGAGAAGCAAGAAAATGGTCTAGTAAGGTACTCTTTAGTTTTTCCCAGTAGCACTGAGTTCGTTTGCATATGATCTTAAAAAGCATTAGCCCACTTGCACCACTGCAAATCCTTGCTGGATTTTGAGAGCCTGAAGTAAAATGTTTGTCTGCATTCTTGAAGAACTGAAATTGGCTTCACATGGTTCGTCATCAAGGTTAGCGGTTAAAGTTGACTTTGATGCATTTGGAAGAATTTTTATTCACTGGCTAACTGATTACATTAAGATCTCCATTGCTAGCTGTGTACATTGCAGTTTCTCTATTGCCTGTGAAGCCATAGATGAGTTTCTGAATGAGTTTCAGATTGTAAATATTGTAATCTTTTTAAAGTTATTTCAATTGTCTGTGCGGTTTCTTCAGGGGATACTACTGAGATCAATTATTAAGAAAAATGGACATGGTCTAGCAGTAACTGTTAAAGGAAGACTGTCTGCAGAAATGTCTTTTAAAAATGGTCTTATGATAACTTGGGTTCAATTTTGCTAGATTTTCCACCCAAACACAATGTTTGCAGCCAAAGAAAATCCTGTTTGTTTGTGAGCTGCTTTGAGTTCAAGATCAGTATTAAAGCTTTCCCCAATTTTTAAAATGTAGTCCCTCAGGGTTTAATCATACCAAGTTCAATTTAATTCCAATTAACTGAAATAAACGACTTCAAACTTTTTCATTTTTTCAAATATCCATTTATGAGTAAAACTGTCAATGATAATGCCTTAAGTGACCATTATGATGATTGGAATTATGAGATCGAATATGAAATTCCTTCAGACTTGAGCTGTCATGAACACATTATCAGTTACCCAGCACAAAAAATAGTAAAAGGAAGTTTACTTTCCTGCTTTATTACTAGAATTATCTAACTATAATAATTATACTTACAACTGTAGGATAATACAGCGTGGAGACAGGCCCTGCAGCCTAACTGGTCCATGCCAACTACAGCATCCTCCCTGCTAGTCCCAGTTGCCCACATTCAGCCCATAACCCTCCAAGTCCTCCACTCCATGTACCTATCTGAATTACTCTTACATGTTGCAGCTGTACCTGCCTCAAACACTTCCTCTGGCAGCTCATTCCAGGTACTCACTACCCTCCATGTAAATAAGTTGCCTCAGATATCTTATAAATTCTTCCCCTCTTGTAACTGTGCCCTCTAATTTTATCCATACCCCTTATGATTTTATAAACTTTGATATCACCACTTATTCTCTTCTGCTCCAAAGAATAAAAGAAGCAGTGGCCAACTTCTCCCTACAACTTGGGTCCTCTAGTTCAAGCAGCATCCTAGTAAATCCCATCTACACTTGACAATATCTTTCCCATTACAGTGATCAAAACTGTACACAATATTGCATGTGCAGTCTCACTTGGAATATTGTGTACAGTTTTAGTCACAGCTTGGATAACTGCAACATAGTGTCCCTACTCTTAAACTCAGTGCCCTTACTGATGAAGACCAACGTGCTAAGCACCTTCGTTACCACCCTGTTTACTTGTGCAGCTGCTTTCAAGTGAAATGTGCGTATGTACTCCCAGGTCCCTTCGTTCCATGACATTCAGCACTGCCCTGACATTCACTGTTATAGTTCCAACCCTTGCTTTTTTTTAAATTAGTAAACACTGAGGAGAATCATCTCCAACTATTTTCACCAGCTCCACACATAGGCAGCCCAGACTGTCTTTAAGAGAACCTAGTCTCTCTCTAGTCACCCATTTAATATAATGAAGAACCTCTTGGGATTGCCTTTAACCCTGCCTCATCTCATAACCCTGTTTT
Organism: Hemitrygon akajei; assembly: GCF_048418815.1. Classification (NCBI taxonomy): domain Eukaryota; kingdom Metazoa; phylum Chordata; class Chondrichthyes; order Myliobatiformes; family Dasyatidae; genus Hemitrygon; species Hemitrygon akajei. The sequence goes on along the minus strand of NC_133144.1, from coordinate 70,449,381 downwards.
GCCCTCCTGATTTCCCTCTTAAGCCTGCTTTAAAACTTTTTTTTATCTTTGTTGTGGGATTCATTCATACCCACCTGCCAAAAAGCAATGTATGCTTTCTTCTTCATTACCAAAGCCTCTCTCATCAGCCAGGGTTCCCTGAACTTAGTGTGGCTACCCTTTACCCTATGGGAGCATGCAACCTCTGGACTCTTGATACAACTCTTTTAAAAGCCTCCTATTTAGCAACTGTTCCTTTGCCTTTAAATAGAGTGACTCAGTTGATCCCAGCTAGATCCTGCCTGATGCCCTTAAAGTTAGCCTTGTTCCAGTTCAAGACTTGTGGACCATTTCTAAGTTTTTCCATAACAACTTTAAAGCTAACAGAATTATGATCAATGGACCCAAAGGGCTTCCCAACTGTCACTTCAGTCACTTGGCCCAACTTGTTCCTTCGGAGGAGGTCCAGTATTGCTCCTTCTCAAGTAGTTTCTCCATACATTGTGTTCAAGATAGTTTTCTCACATATTGCATAATATTCAGCCATCTAGGGCCATTTTCAGTCTGTGTGTCCCAGTCAATACTGGGAACATTGAAATCTCCCACTAGCACTGCCCCAGTATTCTCACAACCACGTGCAATCTTGTCCATAAGACACAGCAGCAGAATTAGGCCATCTGGCCCATCCAGTCTGCTCTGCCAGTCAATCATGGTTGATCCTTTTTTCCTCCTCCTCAACCCCAGTTCCTGCCCTTCTCCCCTTAACAGTTCATGCTATGTCCAATCAAGAACCTATCAATCTCTGCCTTAAATGCACCCAACAACCTGGACTCCACAGCTGCATGTGGCATCAAATTCCACAAATTCACCAGCCTTTGGCTAAAGAAATTTCTCTGCATCTGTTTTGAAAGGGCACCCCTCTATCCTGAGGCTGTGTCTTCTTGTCCTAGACTCTCCCACCATGGGAAACATACTTTACATATCAAAGGACTTTTCCACAAGTTCCCACTGACTACTGGGGTGTTTATAATCTAGCCCTAGCCAAGTTGACCATCCCCTTATTTCCAAATTCTACCAAATGGCCTTGTTAGATGGTCCCTCAAAAATCTCCTATAAGCACTGCTGTAATGTCCTATCTTATTGAAAAGTTAACACCACCTCCACCTTACCTATACCTTTCATGTCGAAAACTTTGATATCCTGGACCATTGAGCTGCCAGTCCTGCCCTTCTCTCAGTCACAATTCTGTTATGGACACAATATCCCAGTCCCAAAAGCTGGGGTTCCCAGCCTTTTTTATGCCAATGGGCCAATAGTATTAAGCAAGGGGTCTATGGACCCCAGGTCGGGAACTTCTGTCCTAAAGGCAGTCCACACCCTCTGTTCAGACCATTGGGTGTGCCTAAGCTTACCCATTAAGCTATGTACAGTGAAATAGATGAAATTTAATGCAGTGGTCCTATATGCTCTTTTACGGTGAACATGGCTACCTTGAATGCTAGGCTTACATGCTGTGGTTGCTACCCTTATCTTCTCACTGACTTTGTTCTTTTGAGCTCACTCCTCTGCCAATCTAGGTGGAACTCTCCTGGTGGAAAAAGCATATTGCCCCCCCCCCCCCCCCCCAGGTTCAAGTGCAACATGTCCCTCTTTTATAGGCTACCTTTGCCCCAGAATAGATCTGAACGGTCCAGGATCTGTATCTGTGTCTCCTGCACCAGGTGTTTAGCTACACATTCATCTGGCCAGTCTTTCTATTCTTGGATTCACAAGTGCATGGCACTGGGTGTAATCAGGGGATCATTACCCTTTTAATTTCATACTTTTTTCCCTTTAGTCATTCTGAAGGACCTCATCTCTTGTTCTGCCTGTATTGTTTTGTACCAACCTCTGGCTGTTCAACATTCCTCTTGAGAATTGTCTGTAGCCAGTCAGAGATATCCTTGACTGGCATCTGGGAGGCAATGCACTATTCTGGAGTCTTTTCTGCAGTCACAGGCTCTTCTCTGTCTCTTTCGATATTCAGTCTCCTACCACTGTCACCCTGTCTAACTCTCTGAGCCTCAGCCAATTACAGTGCCAGACATCTGTTTACCACCACCACCACCACTAACCCCTCCCAAAGGTATCCAGGGGCTTTTCAGCTTGAGTCTAGCTCCTTATTTATTAGCTCCTGTTAATTCTCCAATTAACTATCAATTTGCAAATATGTTTTTTTGAATCACATTAAATAAAACTTACCAGCTGGTCCCAATACTACCTCCATTTATGCTTTCACACCTCTCGCTCCAAGTACCAGCTCACCCTTCATTGTTAATTATTATCAACTTCTCCATTACTCCTTTACATGCGAGCCTAAAGACATTGTGCCAAATGGGTTTGAGAAGACATTTTGCTCATGCTTCCTCCTGTGGAGGCTGCTGGACCATTACATTGGTGAGCTGGAGTGGGCCACAAATGCCAACCAGTCCTTGGGCAGTGGAATCTTAAGACTCCAGCCACACAATAATCATACTATCAGATCATTTCTTCTAAATATCTTTATAGTCTGAAATATTTTAAAAGATGTTTTAAGACATAAAAACATGAATGCTTACTGAAACATATTTAACTAATATTAATTGAAAATAAAGTTTAACAAAAATGCCTTACTTACCTGTTCAGTGAAAGTTGTTCTCTCTTTCCACTGCGTAGGGCTGTGCTAGATGTACCTGTTATGGATGGCATAAAGTTGAGGAGCCAGATAGGGGGTGCCTGCATCTGACCTCCAGCATATTCTGTGCTTTAGGGCAAAGGTTCAGAATGTGATCATGTGCCCACTGTGGCACATAGCAGTGACCTCCAGGAGCCACCAGTCAGCCATCAGCATCATCTAGCAAAGAGACACAAGTAATGCTAATGCAAACAGAAAACATTGAGAAATGGATAGACCATTTATGCCTCTGTGTGAATGGTTTTAGTGTTTAGATTGGTAGTTTCCAAGTGGTTTTAGTGGGAACTGAAGATTGCATTTCATATCGGATTGTTTTAATACCTTTATTGTGGTGAAACTATTCCCAAAGGGATATTTAATCCCCAATATCTCATTCTTTGTTGCCAGTATGAAGAAAAAAGATGTTAGAATTCTTCCACTCTGACCAGAATGCCCATTTTATCCAAAGAAGCCACTATACTAAATGATATTGGCTGTATTGTACTTCATTCATTGTTAGCTGAATAAATTTCCCCGATTACAATCTAGTCCAATCCCAAGTCACTTTTAGCTTAGCAGAAATGACCGTAAACCCAGCAGAACAGTTGGTTAAGGCCCAAATAAATGCACAGTCCCTCTGTTTGATCTGGGTGGCCACTTTTTTCATTTCCTTGTATAACTTCAGTATATCAAAGAAGAAAAAACTCAGTTTCTGTGCAGAAAAGGCTTATTGGGATTTCTGTAAAACAATCTAAAGCATGTTTAAAATTTAAGTGCCTCAGTACTTTAACTATGACAGAGATGCTAGAGAAATGAGGCCAATTATAATGATTTACTCTTATTATTTAGTTGAAACAAAGTGAGCATTATACTGTGCAACCCATTTTATTCTTAAAATTTTTGCTCTTCAAAAATACATAATAGACATTCTTCCTTTTTAGAATGCGGCCCTACTAACAAGAACAATGTGTCATTGAATGAAGTTTATCATTTTGTTCTGTATTTAATCTGGATTAACTGTATGTGACTTTACAGTGCTAGAAGCTTTTGATAGCATGTGTCCATTACTGCTTTTAACTAACATTCCAGCAGTGTCTTGCAGTTCCTTGGAATGCTCACTTGAACTCTGATTTTGGATCATGTCCTTGCACATCATTTGTTTGCTGTGTGACACTTTATATAATGTTGGAATTTTTTTTTGATTATCATTTACCTTTAGTAATAACAATGATTGACATGTTAAAACAGTTAAACTAAGAAACAGGAATTGAAGGATTTGGGTGTAACTGTAAAGTGTAAGTAGGGCATTTCTACTGTAAATTTAAAAAAAAACACATTATCGATCTAAGACTAGTCCTTTCATATCAATAGCATTTAAGTAGAAAGTTTATTTTAAGTTTTTTAAATTTTCATTTGCATGAGTTTGCAACCATTGTTTTTTTTTTTACCAACATTAAGTTGTAAGGCAGAAGCTTATTTTCTCCATTTAGTTTGATAAATAGTTAATTGATATGCACTGGAAAAGAACTTTAAGACTGATAAGATGGTAAAGAATATTTGACTAATCAGTAGTTTTGGAAAATACTAATCGTACCTTTAAAAGAAGCAAATAATGTGATTCAGTTCATTTTTCACGTACAAGTTTAAGTAGGGTTAGGCTGATAGGCATTCTTATTGAAAAGAAAATGAATGTTTTGGAATCATGATGGCAAATTTAGGGAACAGGATCCATGGCGCAACAACAGGTTAACAATGGCTAATTAGTAAATTTGCAGATTACATGAACGTTGGCAGAGTTGTGAATATTGTGGAATGTTGTGAAATGATACAGTAGGATATAGATCAGTTGAAAAATAAGCAGAAAAATGACAGTTTAATGTGGACAAGTGTGAAGTGTTACAATATGGGAGGTCGAATGTCTGAGGAAATTAAACAGTAAATGGCAGGATTCTTGTGGGCATTGATGCACAGAAGGACCTTGGTGGGATCAGTAAGTCTGTAGTTCATTAAAAGTGGTAACACAAGAGAATAGGCTGAAGTCAGTGAATAACCTGCTTGCCTTCAGCAGTCACGGTTTTGAGTATAATAGTTGACAAATCAAAATACAGCTGCTTAAAATGTTGGACAGGCCACATTTGGAGTGTTCTGTGCAATTCTCATCACCACAATGCAGGAAGAATGTGGAGGCTTTAGAGAGGGTGCAGAAGACATTCACCAGTATGCTGCCTGGATTAGTGTATTCACAGTAAGGGGAAGCTGGACAAATTTGGATTATTTTCTCTGGAGGATCAGAAGCTAATGGGCATCCTGATGATAGCATTATAAAATCATGGGAGGCCTAGCGTAGATAGTCAGAGTCCTTATTCCCAGTGTGGGAATGTCAAATACCAAATGCATAGATTTAAGATGAGTGGGGAATGAGTTTTAGAGGATATGTACAAGGTAAGTCTTGTTTTTATTTTACACAGAATGCACTGTCAGGTGGTGGAAAAATTAAGACTGGCACATAGGCAGGAGATGGAGGAATATAGACCATGTGTAAGCATATGCGATTAAAGTAAATTGATATCATGTTCGGACAGACGTTGTGGGCCAAAGGGCCTGTTCTTGTGCTGTACAGGTCTATGTGCAAACTCTTCTCCCGTATCTAGGAAGAGGAGAGTATTCCAGGAGACTTATTGAAATACTGGTGGGAAATTAGGGTTTTTAAAATGCCTGGATAAATAGTTCACTGTCTTGAAAGCCTTTAGAGAAAGATTTAAGAAGTATAAGTGAGGTTTGCTTTCTTGTTAACAATCTCACATGAGCTGACGTATGCCCCATTTAGTTTTGAGTTCTATGTAATAGTTGTTGAAAGGACCACTGGAAGCTTTGAAGAAGTAAGTTTTTAGATTTTTGTGGAAGGTCAAATTCGTTTGTACACTGCCATTAGCCTGCATTATTCCACTTCGCATCAACCTCAGTTTCTCTCACCTGAGGACTCTTGCTAGAAATATAACTGACTCAAATGTTGAACCACACACCAAAAAGATACATTGGATCATTCTTTCCCCCATTTGGAATTTGCTGGATAAACACAAATAAGATCTGTCACTGAATTTTTTTGTAACTCTGAATAGGATAATTTTGGCATTTGATTCTTGTTGTTTACACCACCTGATATCAGAATCTACTTGTGATCATCATCCTCTAATTTACCAAGAAGTTCAGTGTGACCCCACCTAAAGACCACTGAATTATAAGTGACTGATATAGCTTTAATGTATCAATTTCCTGTTAGATTCAGAAGGAGAATGCACATTTCACTTCCTGCTGTAAGCCTGGGTAACTATTTACTGGCCACATCAAGATAAGTGGAACTGAACTGAAAGTCAAATCCATGACTAACTGGTCTCTACTGCTCATAATTCCTTATCTATGCGGAGATATAGAGCTAATTTTATTTATACATGCAGCTTTCAGATGTATGATAAAAATTGAATTATTTCTCATTATACATCGATTTAAAAAAAATAACATCTGCAATTTTACCATGGTTATAGCTATCTAATTCTATCATTTTTGTTACTATATCTATACCTATTGGGGTGAACGTGCTTTGCAGTGAAGGTATTTTTGAGCTGGCACATTTAAATGCAGCTGAATGTACTTTGGTTTTAAGTTAATTTCAAATAGGATTGAAATTATCAGTAGGTAGTTTTGTCCCTGAAGGTTATGCTATTGAAAGCTTGGCTTAGAATGTTTTTTTAATCTTTGAGCACTGAAGGTTATTTTTAAAATTGTGGATTTAAAGTGCCCTTTAAATGGGTAATACCAGCCTGGAAAATTGTACCAAAAAAATGAATGATTGCTTATTTCTGACAATAAAAATAAGTTTTAAATTCCCAAATGGCTTTTATAGGATAGGACTGTGAACTGGTTGAGGAAATTGTATAAAATGTAATGATTGAGGCTATGTACTTAATTTTTCAAAACAAAAGATCTGGCAAATGTTTAATTGTCATTTTGTTCATCAGGGTAATGACATCATCGGTGCTGCTAAGAGGATGGCCTTGTTGATGGCAGAAATGTCTCGGCTGGTGCGTGGTGGGAGTGGAAACAAACGTGCTCTTATTCACTGTGCTAAGGACATAGCCAAGGCATCCGATGAAGTGACAAGACTGGCAAAAGAGGTTGCCAAGCAATGTACCGATAAGCGAATCAGAACTAATCTCCTTCAGGTATACTAAATTAACTCTGAAAGATGGAAAGTATTGGGATAAGATTTATTTCATCCATAGGAACAACATATTTTGAAATACCTCTTTTGTATGTTCAGATTATCCAAGTTCTATAGGAAGAATTTGACAAAGAAACTTTTATCAAGCTTTTCCAATAATTAAACTTTACAGAAAAACAGGATTGTGGGTTTTGGAGTCATTCTCATTTTCTAAGGTGGGAAGAATTCAATCGTGACCATGTCCACAGTACAAGACAAAAGCAAACAAATTGAAGTTCAGTAATGTATAGTTTTCCTGCTGCTCATGTACTTTATTTGGTTAATCACAGGTGTGTGAACGTATTCCAACTATCAGCACACAACTTAAAATTCTCTCCACTGTCAAAGCTACAATGTTAGGGAGGACCAACATTAGTGAGGAAGAATCTGAGCAGGTGAGATCTTTTAATCAATTACTGAAATGATGGTGAAGTTCAAATTAACCTGGAGACTGCAAACAAACTACTGGAGGACCTCAGCTGCTCAAGTGGCATCTGTTAAGACAAAGGAATAATTGATGTCATGAGCAATTATTTTGCCTCCACAGATGTTGCTTCTGTGCTTAGAACTCCTCCAGTAGTTCTTAGCTTCAAACTAACAGGAAAGTTTGTTTTGCACTGCTGTAGTGGCATTGACACCACTACTAGTTAATATTTAAGATCTCTTAACACTACGAATTTTAGTTTGATTTTATTTATAACTTTAAGTGGTATGTGTGTTCCTGACATGAAGCAGGCACTATGAAAATACAGTCTGCTGCTGAGAAAGGAAACAATTAGGATGCATTAGGAGCAATGGACACAATAGACGACCCCAACAGATTCGCAGGTGAAGTGTTGTCTCACCTGGAAGGACTGTTTGGGGCCCTGAATGGAGGTGAGAGAGATGGTGAATGTGTAGCACTTAGGCCACTTGCAGGGATAAGTGCCTGGAGGGGGATTAGTGGGGAGGGGAGGTAAAGATATGTTTAGTAGTAGGATCCCTTTGAAGATGGCAGAAGTTGTGGGGGGATAATGTGTTGGATGCAGAAGGGATGGTATGTAGGGACTCTTATCACTGTGGCGGGAAGAAGGGGTAAATGGAGATGTGGGTGAGGGCAGCATCAATAGTAGAAGGAGGGAAATACTATTCTTTAAAGGAAGAGGACATCTCTGATGTCCTGGAATGGAGTCCTGGGCCCTTTTCCTATGGTCCACTCTCTTCTCATCAGATTCCTTCTTCTCCAGTTCTTGACCTTTCCCACCTCATCCATCACCTTCCTACTAGCCTCTTTCCTCCCCTCCCCACCACCTTTTTATTCTGGTGTCTTCCCCTTCCTTCTCAGTCCTAAAGAGGGGTCTCGGCCCGAAGTGTCGACTGTTTACTCTTTTTCCATAGAAAACTGGATCTGCTGAGTTCCTCCAGCATTTTTTTTTTGTCTCTGTGTGTGATTTTTTTATTATTTCTATAAAGTCGCCTCTCATTTTTCTGCATTGTAAGAAATAAAAACATAGCCTGGTCAATCGCTTCCTATAATTTGGGCTCTCTAGTCCTGACGACATGGTCATAAATCTTCTTTGCACTCTTTCCAGTATAGCTACATCTTTCCTATAATAGGGTGACCAGAACTGTACACAGTACTCCCAAGACTTACACAACTGCAACACAATGTCCCAACTCCTGTACTCAGTACCCTGACTGAAGACCTATGTGCTAATCACCTTTTTCATAACCTTGCCTACCTGTGGCATGGCTTTCGGTGAACAATGCACTAGTGCTCCTAGGTCTCTCTGTACATTCACACTCCTTGGGGCCCAACCACTCATAGTACAAGTCCTAGGTTAGTTTAACTTTTTAAGACACTTCTCTGAGCACGTATTTATTGAAATCCATTTGCCACATCTTGGTAACTTTCTCCACTATCAACAAATTTTGTGTCATCTTAAACTTATTGATCAAGCCTTCATCATTTACAACCAAATCATTGTATAAAACAATGACTAACAAGGGACCCAATATTAATCACTGTGGCACACTAGTCACCGAGAAACAACCTTCAATCACAAATCCCTCTGCTTGCTACCACTGGGCTAATTTTGAATCTTTCTAACCAGCTCACCTGGATTCTATGGGACTTAACCTTCCAGACCTTATGAAAGCCTTTGCTACATTCCAGATGGATAAGCCACTGCCCTGTGCTCACCCTTTTCATTATCTCTCCAAAAAACTCCAGAAGATTGTTTAATTATGATTTTCAATGTAGAAAGCTATGCTGAATCCTCCTGATCGTACTTTGTCTTTGCAAATGCTGGTAAACCCTTTCTCTCAGAATTCCCTCCAGTACCTTCCATGCTTCTGATGTCATACTGATCAGCCTATAGATACCTGTCTTGTCCTTGCTACCTTACTTTAAAAATATAGAAGAATATTAGCCACCTTCCAGTCTTTGTGAACTTCACCATGGCTAACAATGAAGTAAATATCTCTACAGGTATTTGAAGTTTTCCTCTCTGGCTTCCTACACAGTCCAAGGTTGCAAATACCTCCACCCTGGTAATATGAATGTCCTCCAAAATACGTTTGTATTTTCACTCGTTTCTCTTATCTCTTGAGCAACCATTATTTTCTCTTCTGTAAACAGAGAAGAAATATTTATTAAAAAGCCCACCTATCTCTTGCGGCCTGAGAGGTAGGTGACCTTGCTGATTTCCAAGGGACCAACTCTCTCTCTGACCACCCTTTTTCTCTTAATGCAGTTATAACACTTCTTGAAAATTTTCTTAAGCCTACCTGTCAGATCCATTCATAATTTCTCTTTGCCCTCCTGATTTTGTCCTTAAACTTTTTATAGAACCATAGAACACTACAGCACAGAAAACAGGCCTTTCGGCCCTTCTAGTCTGTGCCGAAACTTTATTCTGCTAGTCCGATTGACCTGCACCCAGTCCATAACCCTCCAGCCCTCTCCCATCCATGTATCTTTCCTATTCTTAAAACTTAAGAGTGGGCCTGCATTTACCACATCAGATGGCAGCTCGTTCCACACTCCCACCACTGAGTGAAGAAGTTCCCCCTAAACCTTTCCCCTTTCAGCCTAAAGCCATGTCCTCTTTGTATTTATCTCTCCTAATCTAAGTTGAAAGAGCCTACTTGCATTTACTCTGTATATACCCCTCATAATTTTGTAAACCTCTATTAAATCCTTCCTCATTCTTCTACGCTCTAAAGAATAAAGCCCTAACCTGTTCAATCTTTCCCTGTAACTCAACTCTTGAAGACCCAGCAATATCCTAGTAAATCTTCTCTGCACTCTTTTCAATTTTACTGATAACCTTCCTATAGTTAGGTGACCAGAACTGCGCACAATACTCCAAATTTGGCCTCACCAATATCTTATACAACCTCACCATAACATCCCAACTCCTATACTCAGTACTTGGATTTATGAATGCCAGGATGCCAAAAGCCTTCTTTACAATTCTGTCTATCTGTGACATCACTTTCGGGTAATAATGTATCTGAACTCCCAGATCCCTTTGTTCCTCTGCACTCCTCACTGCCCTACCATTTACTGTGTAAGTCTTACCTTGATTTGTCCTTCCAATAGCAACAGCTCACACTTGTCTGCATTAAATTCCATCTGCCATTTTCTGACCCATTTTTCCAGATCCCTCTGCAAGCTCTGAAAGCCTTCCTCGTTGTCCACAACGCCTCCAATCTTAGTGTCATCAGCAAACTTGCTGATCCAATTTACCACATTATCATCTAGATCATTGATATGGACAACAAGCAATAATGGTCCCAGCACAGACCCCTGAGGCATACCACTAGTCACAGGCCTCCAGTCTGAGAAGCAATTATCCACTACCACTCCCTGTCTTCTCCCACACAGCCAATTTTGAATCCAGTTTACAACCTCTCCATGGATACCTAGTGTCTGAACCTTCTGAACTAACCTCCCATGTGGGATCTTGTCAGATGCCTTACTAAAATCCATGTAAACAACTTCCACAGCGTTTCCTTCATCTACTTTCTTGGTAACCTCCTCGAAAAGCTCTACAAGATGCGTTAAACACGATCTACCACGTACAAAGCCATGCTGACTATCCTTAATGAACCCTTGGCTGTCCAAATACTTGTATATCTGATCTCTCAGAACACCTTCCAATAATTTACCTACTACTGATGTCAGGCTCACTGGCCTGTAATTACCTGGTTTACTTTTGGAGCCTTTTTTAAACAACGGGAGCTACCCTCCAATCCTCTGGCACCGCACCCGTGGCTAAGGACATTTTAAATATTTCTGCCAGGGCCCTTGCAATTTCTACACTAGTCTCTCTCAAGGTCTGAAGAAATATCATGTCAGGCCTGGGGGATTTATCTACCTTGATGACTATACTCTATATATAGTCATCAAGGGATTCGCTCAAAACACACAAAATGCTGGAGGAACTCAGCAGGCCAGGCAGCATCTATGGAAAAAAGTACAGTTGACGTTTCGGGCTGAAGCACATAGGCAGGACAGGTTTTGGCCCAAAACGTTGACTGTACTTTTTTCTGTAGATGCTGCCTGGCCTGCCGAGTTCCTCCAACATTTTGTGTGTAGCTTGGATTTCCAGCATCTGCAGATTTTTTTTTCTTGTAAGGGATTGACTCATTCTAACTTCTTTCGTTCTCTAGACCAGAACCCTAGGAGTCAAGTCAAGTCACTTTTTATTGTCATTTCGAACATAACTGCTGGTGCAGTACACAGTAAAAACAAGACAGTGTTTTTCAGGATCATGATACTACATGAAACAATACAAAAACTACACTGAAACTACGTAAAACAATACAAAGACTACACTAGACTACAGACCTACCCAGGACTGCATAAAGTGCACAAAACAGTGCAGGCATTACAATAAATAATAAACAAGACAATAGGTACAGTAGAGGGCATTAAGTTGGTGTCAGTCCAGACTCTGGGTATTGAGGAGTCTGATGGCTTGGGGGAAGAAACTGTTAAATAGTCTGGTCGTGAGAGCCAGAATGCTTCAGTGCCTTTTCCCAGATGGCATGAGGGGTGCATGGGGTCCTTCATAATGCTGTTTGCTTTGCGGATGCAGCGTCTGGTGTAAATGTCTGTAATGGTGGGAAGAGAGAACCTGATGATCTTCTCAGCTGACCTCACTATCTGCTGCAGGATATTGTGATCTGAGATGGTGCAATTCCTGAACCAGGCAGTGATGTAGCTGCTCAGGATGCTCTGTAGAATGTGGTGAGGGTGGGGGGTGGGAGATGGACTTTCCTTAGCCTTTGCAGAAAGAAGAGATGCTGCTGGGCTTTCTTTGCTATGGAGCTGGTGTTGAGGGACCAGGTGAGATTCGCCACCAGGAAATTTGGTGCTCTTAATGACCTCTACCGAAGAGCCATTGATATTCAGCGGAGAGTGGTCGCTTCGTGCCCTCCTGAAGTCAACAACCATCTTTTTTGTTTTGTTCACATTCAGAGACAGGTTGTTGGCTCTGCACCAGTCCGTTAGCCGCTGCACCTCCTCTCTGTATGCTGACCCGTCGTTCTTGCTGATGAGACCCACCACAGTCGTGTCATTGGCAAACTTGGTGATGTGGTTTGAGCTGTGTGCAGCACAGTCATGGGTCAGCAGAGTGAACAGCATGGGACTAAGCAGACAGCCCTGGGGGGCCCCTGTGCTCAGTGTGATGGTGTGGGAGATGCTGCTTCTGATCTGGACTGACTGAGGTCTTCCAGTCAGGAAGTCTACGATCCAGTTGCAGAGGGAGGTGTTCAGGCCCAGTAGGCTCAGCTTTCCAATCAGTTTCTGAGGAATGATTGTATTGAATGCTGAACTGAGGTCTGTGAACAGCATTTGAATGTGCGTGCTTTTTTTTGTCCAGGTGGGTTAGGGCCAGGTGGAGGGTGATGGCAATGGCGTCGTCTGTTGAATGGTTGGGACGGTACGCAAACTGCAGGGGGCCCAGTGAGGGGGGTGGCAGGGTCTTGATGTGCCTCATGATGAGCCTCTCAACAGTTCATGATGATGGATGTGAGTGCAACTGGACGGTAGTCATTGGGGCAAGATGGCTCATCAGCCAGGGTTCCCTAAACCTGCTAGGTTTTCCCTTCTGCCCCTGGACTCTTTAAGTGAGCCAGTTTTAATGGAAAGGACCAAATGACAACTGGGAGGTTCGTAAGAGAGTACAATCAACCTCTGCTAGATCCTGTCTAGTTCCTCCAAAATTACCCCTGCTACAGTATAAGAGCCAAATTTGTAGACTTTCCATCAGTATCTAAAAACTAATGGAATTATGGTTACTAGAGCCCAAGAACTCCCTGACTGTCACTTCAGTTAGTGCCCTACCTTGTTCTCAAAGAGGAGGTCCGATATTACACCATCCAAGGAAGGCATTCTATGTACTGACTCAGAAAACGTTCATGGACAAATTTATCTTACTTTTGTCACAGATGTCTACAAATTTATGCAATGCTTTATATTCATACAAAGGAAGTTGACATGGCTAATATGGTCTGTATTTGTTATCTATCTTCAACTGAAGGAGATATTGAATTACTGCAGGCAAGTAGAGAAGGTATTTTGCAGGGGATTGTTGATTAAGTACCTACACCCACAATGAAAAAAAGAATGGATAGAATTTTAATAGTGACAAGTTTAAAACCAATGACTTGCCCTATCGATAGACTTTAAACAGGGCATGTTCATATAAAGTTGTAGGCAGTTTTATTGAAACTGCAATAATTTTTCAAGATCTTGTTGCTAACATTGCTTCTATTTAATGCTTATGTGACTGTTCAATATTTCTCGTCAGGCTACAGAAATGTTGGTTCACAATGCTCAAAATCTGATGCAATCTGTTAAGGAAACTGTACGAGAAGCAGAGGCTGCATCCATCAAGATCAGAACAGATGCAGGATTCACACTCCGTTGGGTTCGGAAAACTCCATGGTATCAATAAATAAACAAGTTTGCCTGGCCTTGTTCATTTTGAAAAGAGGGAAAGAAAAATGGCCTTTGAGAAAGTAAATTGCTTTACATCAGTGCACTGGGAGAGTAAAGTGAAACAGAGTGGTATTGTGGTTTTAGTATTGACGTAATGTATCTTATCACATCATTCAATAATACATAATCTTTGTTAATTATTAACTATATGTCTTGCATGTATGACACTATTAGAATTATGAAAATGTCTAGCATTGTTTTTACACTTATGCTTTACAGCTTTCCATTAAACCACTGAAAATGTGTATTTTTTCCAATATTTGTTACCAATTTTCCCTGCTGGTCTATAAATCATATTTTGCATGATATAGAAATAAGTGAAAGTTTCTCCATCTCCTGCCTTTCATATGTTAAGCACTGGTGGAGTCTCAAATGATGAAAGTATGATCAGCCATAAATCAGTAAAATGCTATAATTGATTTATTTTACTTAAATTGATATATAACTTATTTCAGAGTCAACTTGTATAATTTGCCCAGCAGTCATATGTTCGATCTATCTTCACTCTAAAGTTTGATTCAACACTTCAGTGTACTTGCTCTGGGTAGGCTTGGATTACATTTGCAGAGTTGTGGAGGATGTGCTAGACTAATTATAATATTTGTACAGGTCCTGTTCTTAGTACTTTCATATCTGAACATTAACAGTTGTCAAGCCAAAGACTGTGCATGGTAGATTTCTTTATGGAAGGCATTGTTTTGAGACAAGTGAACTATTAATCTCAGAGTATTGAATAAAATGTCAAAATCATTTCATCTTGCTATTGGGAATTGAAGAACAGTTTGTTAAATGTAAACACAATTGTGCTTTGAGTCATGGTACCTACTATGCCTAGAAGAATTACTGTTAGAATTAGAAAACACACAACTGTAATGTGGGACTTCATCACAAACATTTGCATACAGTACTTTAACTGGAAATTATATTATTTTGAGAACAGTTAAATTCTGGACTAAATACATTGCGGGATTTGTTTTTGCTGGAACTGTTTCATCAGTCATTGCGGAAGTCAGAATTTTCCCGGTACTGTTTAATGTTGGTAAATGCAGACAAAATGCTTCACAAAATTGTGATATTGCTCAAATTCTTGCAAAGTTGAGAAGGTGATAAGCCCTTGTAAGATAATTAAGACCTGGTGGATAATGTTCTTGAAACTAAATCCTTTCTTGAACTTTATTATTAGGTACAAGAAATTGACAGTCTAGATATTTTAATCCAAAACATTTATGTACAATTGGTTCACAATATATTAATATGTTTAAAGGGATTGGAACAGGTTTTGAAAATTTATCATTGTATATAGTAAAATACTCAGTTTTTGACTTCTCACAGTTGTAAAAATGAGTATTTTTATCCATACTGCTAGTTTTAATACAACAATTTTCAGCACATTTAAAATTGCCAAGTTATTTCTAATGTGTGTCGGTAACTTTCAGTATTCACGTACAAATACAGCAGTTTGTTGAAATTTGTACATTTCCCATATAGACAGTTTGTTCTGAGGGGAATAATGTATATTAAAGTTTAAAATTTAATTCAGAATTATTGGGGTAAGAAGATCACAGATAATTTAAAGAAATATTATTGATGTTTAGCCTTGCTTTCTTGTATATTTGTGCTCACTTATCTTTATTAAGACTGTTCAGTTACTTCCATAATTGTCTTATCATGCACCAGTTCAAGTTATGGCCTTAAATTTCCATACACTTCCTTAAAAATAGATTGCAAAAGGGATGAGAAGTGCAACGTGTTCCTTTGGCTTCAATTCTGAAAGGGCCAATGTACGTTTTCCTGCAAGAGTAGGTCTTGACAGGAGGCCAAATCTACGCAAAGAATGCAAATTATTTCATTAGAATCCTGAGTATTCATTTTGCAAAATGCACAATAATTATTTAGGTTTGAAAACAATATCCACTTGTTTTTGCTGAAAGTTGCACAATCTTGGCTTCCTTTCACAGCAGATATTAATGCATGAAATTATAGCAACAGTTGTAAATATGCAGATTTTTATCAAGCATTCTTGAAATTGTACTCTTTCTTTCCTGGAATGTTTATTCTGTAATTTGGGTTATCCATGTGTAATTTTACAGTAATTTCCATCAAATCTACCATTAATCTTTATGTACAATTTAATGAATGTACATGTCACACAAGGAACAACATGACCCTAAACGCGGGATTTAGTTAGAGCTTGCATTATGCTCAGGTACCCAATTCATGGTTGAGTTGGGTTATATGATATAATAAATTTTTTGAATATGGTCATGTAGATAGAACATGTTTTCCTTCACAAATTGCAATTTCTGCTTGGTGGACCTTGATACTGATTTCATAATCATATGACAAAGAATTGTGCAACAAAAAATATTCAATCATTTTAACAGTGTCAAATTAATCACCTCTTGTATCAGAAATATCAGACTACTTTGGCTGGGAATATAATGCTTAATCTAATTTTAATTCTCTTCAGTCACTTTGGTTTGAACAACACAGTGAAACATTGGCTTTAGCAGGATTTGTAACTTGTTAAAGTTTACTTATTTGCTACATTAAGTGCCTGCAGTTTTAAAATAAAGTATTTTTAACATTTTATTCTTTGTCTGCTTCCTTTAATTAAATATAAATTTGTGAGCTCAGATAAATGTAAAGTTGTAGAGAGTAGCCAATGTTGTTGCTTTGTTCAAGAAAGGAAAATGAGATAATCCACTAGATTATAGGATGACAAATCTCACATCATTGAAACTGGTGTAGGGGGCAAGGTTTCAGATTTCTAGATCATTGGGTCATCTTCTGGGGCAGGTGGGACCTGTACAAGAGAGACGGGTTACACCTGAACTACAAGGGGACCAAAATACTTGCAGGGAGGTTTGCTAGTGTTATTGGGGAGGGTTTAAACTAGATTTGCAGGGGGATGGGAACCAGAGTAGATAGTGGAACGGGGTAAAAATAAATGATGTTAGTAGTTCATGCAAAGTCACAAATAGTAAGGTTGTGTGTGGTGGTAATATTCTTATGAGGTGTGTATATTTCAATGCGATGAGTATTGTGAGAAAGGCAGACGAGCTGAGGGCCTGGATTGACACATGGGATTATGACATCACAGCCATTACTGAAACTTGGCTACAGGAGGGGCAGGACTGGCAGCTCAATGTTCCAGGGTTCCAATGTTTCAGATGTGATAAAGGCAGAGGGATGAAGGGTGGGGGGGATGGCTTTGCTAGTCAGGGAAAATATTACAGCAGTGCTTCGGCAGGACAGATTGAAGGGCTTGTCTACTGAGGCCATATGGGTGGAGCTGAGAAACAGGAAAAGTATGACCACATTAATAGGGCTGTATTATAGACCACCCAATAGTCAGTGAGAGTTGGAGGAGCAAATCTGCAGAGAGATAACAGATAACATTTCCCTGAGAACGTCTGTTCCCAATTTATGCTTCCAAGTTCCTGCCTGATAGCCTCATATTTCTCCTTACTCCAATTAAATGCTTTCCTAACTTGTCTGTTCCTATCCCTCTCCAATGCTATTTCTTTTGCCTCCCTCCCGGTCCTTTCTGAAACATCTAAAGCCTGGCACTCGAAGTAACCATTCCTGCCCCTGAACCATCCAAGCCTCTGTAATGGTCACATCATAGCTCCAAGTACTGATCCATGCTCTAAGCTAATCCGTTTTGTTCATAATACTCCTTGCATTACAATAGGTCTGAGCGCGTCTCTTCTCTACCAACTGCCTATCCTCCCTCTCGCACTGTCTCCAAGCTTTCTCTATATGTGAGCCAACCAACCGCCTTTTCCTTTGTCTCTTTAGTTTGGTTCCCACCCCCCCCAGCAATCCTCGTTTAAAGTCTCCCCAATAGCCTTAGCAGACCTCCCTGCCAGGATATTGGTCCTCCAGGATTCAAATGCAACATGTCCTCCAGCCCCAAAGGAGATCCCAATGATCCAGAAATCTGAATCCCTGTCCCCTGCTCCAATCCCTCAGCCACCTCACTCTATTCCTAAACTCACTGTCACGTGGCACAGGCGGTAATCCCGAAACGACTACCTTTGTAGTCCTGCTTCTCAACTTCCTTCCTAATTCCCTGTAATCTGCTTTCAGGACCTCCTCCCTTTTCCTGCCTATGTCACTGGTACCAGTATGTACCACAACCTCAGGCTGTTATCCTTCCCACTTCAGGATATTGTGGATGTGATCAGAAACATCCTGGACCCTGGCACCTGGGAGGCAAACTACCATCCGTGCTTCTTTCCTGAATCCATAGAATGGCCTGAATAGGAAATCAAGTATTGCACAAGGTATCTTGTTTACCCCATCCTTGAATGAATGTCTTTAGAATCGTGAGTGACCATAAGATAATATCAGCAGAATTGGATCATTTGGCCTATCAAGTTTACTCTGCCATTCTATTATGGCTGATTTATTATCCCTCTCAACACCATTCCACTGCCTTCTCCCCGTAAGCTGTAAACCCTTTACTTATCAAGACCCTATCAACTTCCACTTTAAATACCCGGTGACTTAGCCTCCAGCGGTCTGTGGCAATGAATTGAACAGATTCATCAGCCTCTGGCTAAAAAAATTCCTCCTCATCTCTGTTTTAAATGGATGCCCTTGTATTCTGAGGTTGCATCGTCTGCTCCTAGACTTTTCCACTATAAGGAACATCCTCTCCATGCCCACACTATGTAGGCCTTTCAATATTCGATAGTTTTTAATGAAATACCCCTCAATCTTCTAAGCTCCAGTAAGTAGAAGTCCAGAGCCATCAAATGGTCTTCACATATTAACCCTTTCATTCCTGGAATCATTCTCATAAATGTCCTTTGTTCCCTTGCCAATGCAGGCACATCTTTATTTTCAAACATATAGGGCCTAAAACTGTTCACAATACTCCAAGTACAGTTTGACCAAAGCCTTATTAAACCTTTGCATTACATCAACACACACAAAATGCTGGTGGAACACAGCAGGCCAGGCAACATCTATAGGAAGAGGTACAGTCAACCAGCGCTTTGTCAACTGTACTTCTTCCTATAGATGCTGCCTGGCCTGCTGCATTCCACCAGCATTTTGTATGTGTTGCTTGAATTTCCAGCATCTGCAGATCTCCTCGTGTTTGCATTATGTCGTCTAGTCCTCTAGTCCTCTCAAAATGAATGCCAACATTGCATTTGTCTTCCTTACTACTGACTCAGCCTGCAAGTTAACCTTTAGGGCTGACAACCCCAATAGGTGGACCGCGGGCCAGGTCCAGACCGTGAGAACCAAATGTCTCACATAGCTCCTACTCACACTGTTCCCCTCCATGTACATATGTGAGTCATCGTTTTCTTCAATGAACCCTATCAAGAACCAGGACAGAAACAGACTCTCCAATGCACATCTTGGCCAGTGCCTCAGGATTGCCACAACAGAATACAGGCCCGACATCAGAAGGATTGCCTCATCCTGTCGCTGTCAGATTCGTCTTCTCCAAATAGCCAAAACGATGGAAGTCGTAGAGCCCCCAGCATGAAAAAAAAACAAACTTTGCAAGCCGCAAACCTCTAACCTCTCCCTCATACAAAAACTAACAGATAGCCCACCTAGACACAGCAGCTAAAACATGAAACCTCTAATCTCCCCCACCAACCTCTCATGCAAAAATACTCAGTAACAAAATCAATGAACACCCAACCCTTCGCTCACCCAAAAAAAATAACATCACCCACCCACCAATCAGCAATAAGAAAGAAAACACAGAAAAACTGAAGACCAATATAAACTGCAGTCCACACTGATAATCACACGTCTCAGAATTTCGAAAACATCCTCCATCGGTATCAAGAGCCAACAGCTCGAACTCAGTCCTTCCATGGGGCCTTCATCCACAAAGACATGGCCTCCCATAGGGAGGCCTCTAGTCTGATACTTTAAATCTGCCAGTTTGCCCATTCTCCTAATCTGTCCAAGTCTTTATGCAGATTCACTGCTTCCTTAACACAGCCTACCCCTCCAGCCATCTGTGTATCGTTCGCAAGCTTGACTACAAAGTCATAACTGTTCCAACATCAAACCCTTTGGAACACCACAGTCAAAGTTCAAAGTGAATTTATTATCAAACTACATATATGTCACCATACACAACCCTGAGATTCGCTTTCTTGCAGGCACACTCAATAAACTGAATAACCAAAATAGAATCAATAATACACTGCACCAATGGGGCGGAAAACCAGCCTGCAAAAGACAAACTGTACAAATACAAAAACAGGAAATAATAATAAATAAATAGGCAAAAATATCAAGAACATGAGAGTTAAGAGCCCTTGAAAGTGAGTCTATATGTTATGGGAACAGTTCAGTGTTGGGGTGAGTGAAGTTATCTCCTCTAGTTGAGGGATAATAAATGTTCCTGAACTTGTTGGTTTAAATCCTGTGGTGGTGTGTTGTGGTGGCAGCCAACCAGAAAAGGTTTATTTCTACTCTTCCCTACATTATATTTCATCTGTCACATCTTTGTCCTGCAGACTTCATGCTTCCCCAACATTACCTGCACCTCTGCTTACTTTTATATTCCCCACAAACTTGATTACAAATACACCAATTCCATCATCCAAATCATTGGCATTTACGTGAAAGAAGCATTCCCAATACAGACTCCTGTGGAACACCACTGGTCACTGGCAACCAAACAATAAAAGACCCATTATCCACATACTCTGCCTCCTGCCAGTCAGGTAATCTTTTATCCATGCTAGCTAGTATCTGTCCTGCAATAACATGGGCTCTCAACTTATTTAGCAGCCTCGTGCAGCTCCTTCTCAAAGGCCTTCTGAAATTCTAAGTAAATAATATCCACTGACTCTCCTTTATCTGTACTGCTTGTTATTTACTCAAATAATTCCAACAGGCAAGACTTCCCCTTAGGGAAACCAAGCTGTCCTTGGCCTATTTTATCACGTGCCTCTGAGCAGCTTGAAGTCTCACCCTTAATAATGGGCTCCAACATTGAAGTCAGTCTAATTGGCCTATAATTTCCCGTCTTTTGCCTCCCTCCCTTTGAGTAGGTTAAGAGATTGACCATAAGACATAGGAGCAGAAGTAGGCCATTAGGACCATCGAGTCTATTCCATCATTCAGTCATGGGGTTGATCCAATTCTTCCATTCATCCCCACTCCCCCACCTTCACCTCATACCCTTTGATGCCCTGGCTAGTCAAGAACCTATCTCTGCCTTAAATACACCCAATGACTTGGCCTCCACAGCCACGCGTGGCAACAAATTCCACAGATTTACCATCCTTTGACTAAAGTAATTTCTTCGTATCTCAGTTCTAAATGGAGGTCCTTCAATCCTGAAGCCATGCCCTCTTGTCCTAGAATCCCCTACCATTGGAAATAACTTTGCCATATTAAAATTGTTCAGGCCTTTTAACATTTGAAATGTTTCTATGAGATCCCCCCCTCATTCTCCTGAACTCCAGGGAATACAGCCCAAGAGCTGCCAGACGTTCCTCAGACAGTAACCTTTTCATTCCTGAAATCATTCTTGTGAATCTTCTCTGAACCCTCTCCAATGTCAGTATATCCTTTCTAAAATAAGGGGCCCAAAACTGCACACAATACTCAAAGTGTGGTCTCACAAGTGCCTGATGGAGCCTCAATATCACATCCTTGCTCTTATATTCTATACCTCTAGAAATGAATGCCAACATTGCATTCAGCTTCTTCACAACCGACTCAACCCGGAGGTTAACTTTTAAGGCTGATTTATACTTGTGCATCACATCTATGCTGTAGGTGTTGCATACCCTACGCTGTACCCTACACAGTAGGGTGACATGCACTTCACCAGAAAAGTTACTCACACGTCATGGCAACGCAGACCGCAACCACTGTGATTGGTCTGCTTTGTAGCATTGCATTTCCTCTTACGCATTTCCCGTTGCTTCTTCTCTGCCATGTTTGTAGGCTGTGCATACACCGATACGAAATAGATCATCCCTAATCATCAAATCTACCTGCCGACATGCGAAAATGTTTGAAATGCATTTCCTCGTCCATGTCTCTCACAAAGAAACTCAACACAGTGGCATAGAAACCCCAACACCAACTAGCATTTTGGCGCACAGCAACGCATGCTCGCTACGGCGTAGAGCAACGCAGAAGTGAAAATCAGGGCTATGCATTGGCAGCGGCGTAGCCCTTACGCTCAAGTATAAATCGGCCTTTAGGGTATCTTGTACAAGAACTCCCAAATCTCTTTGTATCTCTACATTTTGAATTCTCTCCCCATCTAAATAGTAGTCTGCCCATTTATTTCTTCCACCAAACTGCAAGACCATACACTTTCCAACATTGTATTTCATTTATCACTTCTTTGCCTAGTCCCCTAAACTATCTAAGTCTCTTCGCAGGCTCTCTGTTTCCTCAACACTACCCGCTTCTCCACCTAACTTTGTATGATCGGCAAATTTAGCCACAAATCCAATAATACTATAGTCCAAATCACTGACATCGTAAAAAGCAGCGATCCTAACACCGACCCCTCTAGAACTCCACTGGTAACCAGCAGCCAGCCAGAACAGGATCCCTTTATTCCCACTCTGTTTTCTGCCAACCAGCCAAAGCTCCACCCATGCTAGTAACTTCCCCGTAATTCCACGGGCTCTTATCTTGCAAAGCAGCCTCATGTGCAGCACCTTGTCAAAGGCCTTCTGAAAATCCAAGTACACCACGTCTACTGCATCTCCTTTGTCTACCCTGCTCGCAACTTCCTTGAAGAATTGCAGTAGGTTTATCAGACAGGATTTTCCTTTCAGAAAACAATGCTGGCTTTGGCCTATCTTGTCATGTGCCTCCAGGTACTCCGTAATCTCATCCCTAACAATCGATTCCAACAACTTCCCAACCACTGATGTCTGGCTAATAGGTCTATAGTTTCCTTTCTGCTGCCTCCCACCCTTCTTAAATAGCAGAGTAATATTTGCAAATTTCCACTCATCCGGTATAAGTGTCCAGTATAGTGCAGATGTCTTCTACTATGAAGACTGATGCAAAATATGCATTCAGTTCCTCCGCCATCTCTGTATCTCTCATTACAATATCTCCAGTGTCATTTTCTATTGGTCCTACATCTACCCTCAATTCTCTTTTACCCTCTATATACTTAAAAAAGCTTTATCTTCTTTGATATTAGTCGCCAGCTTAATTTCATATCCATCTTTTCCTTCCTAATGACCTTCTTGGTTTCCTTCTGCAAGTTTTTAAAAAGCTTCCCATTCCTCTATCTTCCCACTAGCTCTAGCTTCCTTGTATGCTCTCTCTTGTTTTTACTTTGGCTCTGCCTTCACTTGTCAGCCACGGTAGTGTCCTTCTTCCCTTTGAAAATTGTTTGTTATTTGGAATATATGTCTTGTACTTCCCTCATTTTTCGCAGAAAGTCCAGCCATTGCTGCTCTGCTGACCTTCCTGCAAATGCCCATTTCCGGTCAACTTCAGCCAGTTCCCCTCTCATGCCATTGTAATTTCCTGTATTTGACTGAAATACCAACACATTGGATTTTATTTTTTCCCTCTCAAATTTCAACATGAACTTGATCATATTGTGATCGCTGGTTCCTAAGGGTTCCTTAACCTTAAGTTCTCTTATCACCTCTGGATCATTGCACAACACCCAATCCAGCACAGCCAATCTCCTTGTGGGTTCAACAACAAGCTGTTCTAAAAAGCCATCCCTTAGACATTCTACAAATTCTCTCTCTTGAGGTCCAGTACTGGCATGGTTGTCCCAATCCACTTTCATGTTAAATTCCCCAACGATTATCATGACATTGCCTTTCTGACACGCCTTTTCTATCTCCTGCTGTAATTTGTAATCCACATCCCGGCTGCTGTTTGGAGGCCTGGATACAACTGCCATTAGGGTCATTTTACCCTTGCCATTTCTTAACTCAACTCAGAGACTCTACACCTTCCAATCCTATGTCATCTCTGTCAAATGATTTAATATTATTTCTTATACACAGAGCCACAGCACCCTCTCTGCCTACTAAACTATTTTTCCAACACACTGTATATCCTTGGACGTTCAGCTCCCAATGGCAGCCATCCTTTAGCCAAGTTTCAGAGATGGCCACAATGTCATAATTGCCCATCTGTAGCTGAATTTCAAGATCATCTATTTTATTGATTGGCACATCATGGGTCAAAAAGCCATACTGTGTTGTAGTATTCCATGTTCTAACATCAATCTAAGCCTTCCCTCCAACACAGCTCTCATTTCTATAATCAATCAATGTGCCTTTCTAAGTTTCGTAAGTATTGTGTTTAAGTCTCTACTATCATTCCTAGCAGCATGCCCCACAAATACCAACTGATGTTTGAACGAAAAGTTGAAAAGTATTGCAACAAAGGACAATTTCAATCTGGAGAGCAGGACTGCTGTAAGAGAGTGAAGATCAGTATTGGTTCCTATAAATGAGATATAGGATTTACGTGTTTATAAAACTAACATAAAGTCTACAAATTTTCCCATTTTCGGCATAAAAGGCAGTAAGAAAATTGAAGTATAATTTTATTGAGACAATTAAACCATACAATTACAAATTGTCACTAAAAAAATTATTTATAATGATTGCAATGACAAGTAATGCTATGGAGTATTTGTGAAATTCCAAAGATCTTTACTACTACATAACAGATATATACTCATTTAGTATTTGTCAGGTACAGAGACAACCAAATATCAGAGGTTGGTGATACAAGATTGAATATCTGTATTGTTTTAGAGAACAAGTAGAATATTTAAATATACACGTTCTGGTTAATGAAGAGAAAGAATACAGACGAACAATGGCCCTTTAGAAATATTGCAATCAAATACCTACAAATAAAACCAGTTTTAAATTTCAGTTAACATCATATTGAGATTAAGGCAGTTTATAAATTCAATGGAATAAGTTCCTTTCATGTCTTGCCTTTCAGTTTATCATTAGAATATTTTGGAAATCTTGAAATTGTCTGATTCAAAAATAATGTAGATTTTCCAAAATCATTGACATTTTTCACTGAATACCTGATATGGTGCAATTTTTTTTAAATCCCTCATGTTCTGACCTGAAATTTTCCTGCTTTGGTGACATATTTCACACCTTTAAATGGCTTGTATCTTTCCCCATACATGTCCAGTCGATTCACTTTTAAACCTGGAAGAAAACCAATGAAGATTTCAAGTTCATATTGGACTTACTTTTATTAAATTAAATCTAAATGTTTGCTTTTCTCTGTCAGTTGCATGGACAGCTGCCTCCATTTGAATTATTTGCTACATAATTAAACAGTACACAAAGTGATTCAGATTATTAACATTCACAACTAAAATCTACTGACATTTTAGAAAAGTCTTAGCTCAATCAACTTACTTCATAGACATGCCCACTAGTCTAGACAGCATCCTGGTAAATCTCCTCAGCACCCTCTCTAAAGCTTCCACATTCTTCCTATAATGACGCGATCAGAACTGAACACAATACGCCATGTGTTGCTGAAGGGTCTCAGCCCAAAATGTTGAAAGTACTCTTTTCCATAGATGCTGCCTGGCCAATTAAGTTTCTCCAGCATTGTGTGTGTTGCATACAATACTCCAAGTGTAGCCTAACTAGGATTTTATAGAGCCGCATTATTACCTCGCGGCTCTGGACTAATGAAGGCAAACACACCATCAACCCTAACGCTATCAGCTTCTGTGTAAATTTGAGAGATCTATGGATATGAACTTCAAGATCCCTGTTCCTCCACACTGCCTGGCATGAACCCTGTACTCTGCCTTCAAATTTGACCTCCCAAAGTGAATTACTTCACACTTTTCAGGGAGAATTTCACTTGCCACCTCAGCCTAGCTTTGCATTCTGTCAATGTCCCAATGCAACCTACAACAACTCTCCACTCTATCCACAACTCCACCGACCTTCGTGTTAATCTTAATCCTAATGCAAACTTACTAACCCACTCTTTCACCTTCTGGAGAGATAGTCCCAAGATCCCTGCAGAACATCCTTGGTCACCGACTTTCAGGCAGAATGCTCTCCATCTACTACAAATGGGCAAGTCAATTCTGAATCCACACAGCCAAGTTCCCCTGGATCCCATACCTCCTGATTTTTTCAATTAGCCTACCATGGAGAACCTTATCAAATGTCTTACTAAAATTTTTATACACCATATTCACTGGTCTGTCTTCATCAATGTACTTTATCATATCCTCAAGGGATTCAATGACTTGCCCCTTATAAAGTCAAGTTGACTACCCCTAATCAGTCTATGCTTCTCCAAATACTTGCAAATCTTATTTCTAAGAATCCACTTCAGTAGTTTGTCCACCACTGAAGTAAGATTCACTGCTCTACAATTCCCAGGATCATCCCTACTCCCTTTCTTGAACAAAAGAATAATAAGAATTCACTTCATCGAGAAACTCCCAAATATTCATTAGACATGACCTCCCATGCACAGAACTATGCTGAATATTCCTGTTCAGGCACTGGGTATCCAAGAAATGGTAGTTTTTGTACCCCAGACTTCCCTACAACTGAAGTCAGGGCCATCAGCCTGCAGTTTCCTGGCCTGTCCTTGTTACACTTTTTGAACAATGGAATATTAGCCACATTCCTCTAGCTAACAACAAAGCAAACATCTCTAAAAGGGTCTCAATTTCTTCATGGCCTCCTGTAAGATCCACATGGATTTGCACATCTTAATGTGTTGCAAGGCTGCAAACATAACCAATACACACAAAATGCTGGAGGAACTCAGTAGCTCAGGCATCATCCATGGAAATGAAGAGTCAATGTTTTTGGTTGAGACCCTTCTTCAGGACTGGAAAGGAAGGGGCAAGATGCCAGAATAAAAAGGTGAAAGGGTGGTGGGAGAAGGATAGCTAGAAATTCATAGGTGAAGCCAGGTGGGTTGGAAAGGTAAAGGGCTAGACAGGAAGGAATCTGATAGGAGAGAAGAATGGATCATAGAAGAAAGGGAATGAGGAGGGGCACAAGGGAGAGGTGATAGGCAAGTGAGAAGAGGTAAGAGGCCAAAGTGGAGAATAGAAGAGGGGAGGGGAAGAGGAACATTTTTCTGGGTCAGTACATGGTCAACGAGTTGGAGGGCATTAGAGGTCACAAAAGGGGAATACTGAGAGAGGGTCTCACTGAACTCCTGTCAAAGAGAAAATTTAAACTTCTTCATCGTAGGCACCCTTAGAATAGACTTCACTGTGGAGCAGCAAAATATAAACACAAGAAATTCTGCGCGATGTTGGAAATCCAAAGCAACACACACAAAATTCTGGCGGAACTCAGCAGATCAGGTAGCATCCATCCATCCAGCCTTTGTCATATTATGCATATGATCCAGGGCCTCACTACTTACTACACTCATTTCATTGGGCATCTATGATATTCTCCTTAGTAAACAGAGGAGACATCCACATTAAAAACCTCAGCCATTTCCAGCAGCTCTACTCATAAGTGGACCTGATCGTCTTTGAGAAGATCCAGCCTCTCCCTAGTAACCCTTGTATTATCAATATGAAGTAATGTTGTACTTGTGGATCTATATATTTTAAGAATCTATTAATATTACTGTTGTGTCAGTGCACAACTACATACATACTAATTAAAGCACACACGCGGAAGAAGGCTTTAACTGGTGTATTTACATTGAAGCAAGAGGGAGAGAGAACAATGCACATGTGTAGACAGCGCATGTGCAGACAACAGATCAATATGCAGCGCTGGGTAGTGGGGGAGGTCATTGCTCTAAAAGAAATTGATCCACTCATTACACTTCCTCCTCCTTTAGATTAATACAACATAAAACTATAAAAAAACATTCAATTTCCTTTTCATAAACCCATATTTGAAATAAACATGCTTTCACAATAACAGTCCATAACTAACTTCACAGTTCTAAAGGTTCAGTCTTTTTGGGTGACAATGTTTCTTTCAGGATAGTGCCTTTGGACCTGCGGAATGGCATGAGCTTTGGCAAGTGTTTTGTCAATTATAACATTCTTATCACGCCTCTAGCCCTGTGGAGTGGCATCAGCTTTGGTAGGTATCTTGTCAAAGACAACATTCTCTGTTTCCCATGTCATGTTGCTGTCAGTGACATCATCGCTGAGAGGCAAGTCCAGTGACTGTAATGTGTCCGTCTTGTTGGATACAGTCGACTCAGGTGTATTCTTCGGTTAAGCATCCATATGTCATGCATCTGGTCCACATTGACATATCCATGTCTGATCTCCAATATTCACCATGTGCATCAGTTCTTGTAGCTATCCACTTGTCTTCTTAGTAATAGCACACTAGGACTTTCTGTCCAATCTCAAAGCTCCTTGCTGTTTCACTTGGCAACTGGCTGAACTGTTTATTCTATACCTCCCTCCATAGATCTGGTTTCAAGAGGTCAATGCAAGATGTCAGATTCCTGTTCATGAACAGCATTGCAGGTGTTTGATTTGTCGTGGCATGAACAGCGTTCTGATATACGAAAAGGAAGTTGTCCAGCTTGCGCAGTAGAGAAATGCCCTCCTTGTCCATCACTTCCACGGACTTCTTGAAGTATGGATAAACCTTTCAGCTAAACCAATTATTGGTGGGTGGTGAGGAGCTGACTTGAAAAGTCTAATGCCATTTATCTTCACGAACAGTTGGAATTCTTCTGTCATGTATTGTGGTCCGTTATCACTCACATTTTGTTCTGGTAAGCCATTTCTGGTGAAGATAGTCTTTGCTGAGATGATTGACTTCATTGGTATAACCTCCAGCCACTTTGAATAAGCATTTGCAGCAATCAAAATCATGAAGTCCATGAATGGCCCAGCAAAGTCAGTAAGTGCTCTTTGCCACTGCGATGACGGCCACTCCCATAAGCGTAACGTGCCTATGGGGGTGCATTTTGAACTTTTTGGCATCATGAGCAGCCTTTGGCAAAGTTTTAAACCCGGCACCACACATGGCTCCAGTCGAGCCTCTTCATCTTGACTGTACCTAGGTGTCCTTCATGCAGATTTTCTAACAGTTTAGAGGGAACCACAACATGAGATCCACACATCAGCATTCTTTGACATACCAACAGTTGGTCTCATCTAGCTGAGAACTCTGGAAACATAGGATTACCATGAGTTGGACATCTTGCATGGTGATTTCATACACTTTTAACAATGTCGGGTCATTCCTTCTCTCTCTTTGTATTTCTTAATTTGTTACCAGCAACTAGTCCACCAATGTGGTGTGGAACACTTCTGCTGGGTCACAGTATGAAGACTTCTCTTCTTCAGTTGCCAACAGAGGAAGACGTGACAAGCCATCAACGTAGCTGTGTTGTTTGGTACCCTTGAACTCCATACCATAAGAGTGGGCTCTTAGGAATAGTGCCCAACGTTGTAACCAGGGAGCAGTCATCACTGGAATTCCCATCCTGGGATTGAAAATCGACACAAGGATCAGGTGATCTATCACTAGTGCAAACTTTTATCAGCAGAGATAGTGATGGAACTTCATATTCCACATACTAAAGGGCCTCTCAGTTGATCTGTGTGTAGTTGCGTTCTGCACTTGTCAGCGATCGTGATGCAAACGCAATCACGTGTTCAGATCCATCTTTCATAATGTGTGGCAAAACTGCTCCAATGCCATAAGAGGACACATTGTATACTAATCTTTTTTTTTAATTAAGTGCAACTGTGACCAATAGCCAGATCAGAAATGCTGATCAAATGGTGTCATTTCCACCATGGTCCTGGAGGAATGCTGTTTCGTTTTTAATGAGTACTGTACCAGCAGTTATGGTTGAAATGACAATAAAAGCGACTTGACTTGAAGTCAACTAGTTCCCAAAGAGAACTCTGATAAGCCAATCAGATGGTTCACTGCTGCTCAGTGATAGAACACAAAAAAATCATATGTACAATTAAGAAACATTAAAAAATAGTACAAATACTGGAGTCATGATGATCATGATGAAGTCTGCTGGAGTGAGACATTTATACATATGCTGTCCTCCATAATTCAAAGATGGGCAGGGATGGGTCATAATGGGTGAACAGCTCATCTGATGTTATTAGTCTCTGTTTTCTCGCTTTTTCACATCTTTCTGACCATCCCAACCTTGCTCCTGTCTGTAACAGTGCATTCAATGAATGCAGCACTGTAGCAATGTTTGGGAGAAACCGGTGGTAGCAGTTTACAAGGTCAAAGTATGACCCGAGTTGTGACACATTTTCCTGTTTGGGTGCCTGTAGCACTGTTTCAATCTTTTATGTAAGCCAAGCTTGTCAATGACATGTCCACAATATGAGATTTAATTCTTGAAACTCACTTAGCCTGGTAAGCACTTTACCGAAGTTCTGGAGGTGCTCTTCACCACTTTTGCCAGTCACATTGATGTCATCAAGGTAACACTGTGTTCCTGGGATATTCTGGAGCACTTGGTCCTTTGCTCTTTGCCAAATTGCTGAAGCTGATGTGATACCAAAGACAAGACGATTATACTGGAACAGTCCCTTGTGAGTGTTGATTGTGAGGGAATTCCTGCTTGACTCCTCAATCTTCATTTGCAGACAGGCTTATGACAAGTCAATCTTTGAAAACCTCTCCCTACCTCCCAAAGATGCAAAAATGTCTTCTATTTGTGGCAAGGGATACTGCACAGTACGCAGCACGGGGTTAATGCTCACTTTGAAATCCCCACATATATAAACAGCTCCAGCCTTCCCTTTCTAGACCTTCAGAACAATGGGTGTTAACCCAATTACTCCACACAACCTTGGAGAGAATTCCACATGTCACTAAGCTCTGCAGTTCAGCATCCACTTTAGGGCATAGTGTGTAATGCACCGGACATGCTTTATGGAATCTTGGTGTTGCTGTTTCATCCAGTTCAATTCTGGCCTTTATGCCTTCAAGTTTACCAATCCCCTTCTCAAACACCTTCTTATTAGCATTAA
This sequence comes from Hemitrygon akajei, assembly GCF_048418815.1. NCBI lineage: Eukaryota > Metazoa > Chordata > Chondrichthyes > Myliobatiformes > Dasyatidae > Hemitrygon > Hemitrygon akajei. The sequence continues at coordinate 70,418,471 of NC_133144.1, read as the reverse complement.
GCAGCTGTGCCAGTCTCTGGTTAGTGCTACCATTTGGGCTGCTGTTGCAGTACTTTCAGTTTGCCTTTGGGAGATACTTTGTTCACCTATTTAAGTTTTTAAGCATTGGTCTTAAGACCATTTAGGTCTTCTCTAATGGTATCTTAGAAAACAGTCTGTTGTAGTCAGCCTCTGGAATTATGGACAAATCTGACCGTTTGCAGCTCCATTTTCAGTTTTATACCAGACACATCTATTGTGATCCAGATGATTTTGTGATCTGCTTCAGTAATACTATGCTATTCTAGACATGACAGTTCACCTTTGTCAGACTGTTTTACATTCAGTAACTTCATGCATTTGCTTAAAGTTTTGTGTTTAAGACTTTTCCCTCAGTTGTCCTTTTTGCCTTGCACATTCCCTCTATGACTTTGTCTGTGACACTTCCTGCAGACTTTTCTTTGAACCAACAGTCATTTGCATCACGAGAGAATTTGCCACATCAATAACATATTTGGCTTTTTGCACCATTAAGGGACATTTTGTGCATTTCACATTTTTAACCTCCTTTTTGGTAGTTCTACTATATCCTTTGCTGCAGTGTCTAATAATATTGTACTGGTCAATGCCCATTCTAAGGTTAGGTCTCTTTCTACCAGTAGCCTCATTTGAGTGCTTTGACTATGCATGCCACATACAAGCCTGTCCCTTAATGTATCAGAAAGTCCATTTCTAAAGATTGCAAAAGATTTTTGAGCAGTTCTACAAGTCCATCTCTAAAATCATTGTACTGGGAAAGTTTCCACAATTCTGCAACGTATTCAGAAAGGCTTTCATCTTTTGACTGGTTCCTTTTCTAAAATTATAACAATTTTGTTGAACATCTTTGCTTGATGGATTTGCAGGGGTTGCTAAACTGTGTGAGAGACTACGTTCTTGGGCCCATTAAGCTAAGAAATATAGGGGTTTTCTTTTGCTCCTTCATGCTGTTCATGTTACAATATAGTTCAACCTTTTTGATTTACAACTCCCAGCCTTCAATAACGCTATCAAATTCGTCAACCTTCATGACTGAAGTCAGATTATTTTCACTTTAAATTCAGTGTCTCTTTCACTGTTACTCAGGCGTTCCTTTGTTAGCGTCCGTGACAGCTTTCTTGCACTGATTAACTCCCGCTGTTTCATCCCGTAACTATCGGTGCAGTTAGTGAAATTTTCTCACACTTGGGTTTACACTCATCACTAATTTGTTGCGTCTGTGCACGACCACATATCAATTAAAGCATGGATGTAGGAGATGGCTTTAACTGGTGTATTCACATTGCAGCAAGAGGGAGAGAGGACAATGCGCATCTGTAGACAACAGCACATGCAGAGACAAGTCAATACACAGTGCTGGGGGAGGGTGGGTGTCATTGCTCTAAAAGAAATAGATCCATACATTACAGTGTTGATGTTACATTATGTCCTGGATGTGATTAATGTATTGTGTTTTACACTTTGGTCCCTGAGGAATGTTATTTCATTTAGCTGTATACATCTGTACAGTTGAATTACAATATATCTAAACTTAAGTATATAATGAAGGTGCTTTCAGATTAGCTTAACGATAGGAAGGAGAGGGTGATGGCTGAAGGCCCATTCTCCAAATGGAGGCTTGTGATTAGTGGGGTGTTCCAGAGGTCAGTGCTGTGAACTCTGTATTCATTATCAATGTAAATGATTTTAATATGGTTTACAAAGAAGGGGGAAGAAGCCAGAATATGAAGGTGGAGGAGGGCAAGGAGTACAAGCTAGAAGTTGATAGGCAAATTCAGGTGGGTGGTGGAAGGGTATAAATTAAGAAGCTGGGAGGTAATAGGTGGAAAAAGTAAAGGGCTGAAGGAAAAAAGAGATCTGATGAGAGGAAAGTGATCCAGGAGAAAGGCAAGGGGAATAGGAAAAATTACCGAAAGTTGGAAAAAAAAATCGACTCATCCCATCAGGTTGAAGGCTACCCTCAGAATATGTTGCTCTTCCAACCTAGATTGGGGGACCACTTTGTCCAAAGTCCAAACTAAATTTTTATTATCGAAGTATATATACGTCATCATATACACCCACAAGATGGGTTTGTCGGCCTGGGCCCTGCTCCAGTCAGCCTGGCGAAGGATGCAGTTTACCAGCCAGTGGGAGGATCTGGAGACCTTGTGGTGGGACCAGCCCGGACTTGGGGTTTGGCTGGGAGGAGGTGCCGGAGCGCGGCACCTACACCTCCAACAGCCTTGTCACTCCAGGAGTTGAAGAATTCTGGACCAAATCTTAGTGAGACTAGTAAGTTTCCAGAAGTTATGGAGGAACAGCCAAGGGAATCATCACCAGCGGCACCATAAAAGCTATGGGTAAATAGTCGCACTGCCTTGTGTGCGCCTTGGGAAAGGCAAAGGCTAAGGAAATAAATCCCTACAGAAAATCCAGAGTGGAGTTCTAAGGCAGATGGATGGCTTACTATGACACCTTCTGGCTACTCCTGCAGCTGCACTGGCACCAACTGTATTGGTTCTTCCTTCCCGTTTGATACTGCCAGCAACGCCGAGTGGGGTCTTGACAACAGGGCATCCAAGACCTCCATATCCCCTCGTCCAGGCCCATGGTACTATGGAGAGGACTGTGGTGAAAATGGTTAAAACTAGTGTATGATGGGATAATAGTCCATTCTGGAGCAGCTGGACTTAAGATTGCTGATGTGAGTCGAAAATAAGCTTGCATGGTAAGTACAGTACCAGGAACTTAGATAAACAAGATACTAGGGCCCTGGAACCAGGAGGGAGGATGCGTCCGGGTGGGTCAATTATGAGTCCTGATAACAGGGAGCAAAAAGAGGACTGTTAGACCTGCGCTGAAAAATAACTGACATGTCTTTTAAATGATTGATTATGAACTGACTGTGGGATGCTAAACAAAGTTACGTTAAGTTGTTTGTCTTGCTGTATAAATATGAGCTCTGTATAACCTAAAAATCAGAGCCCTGGTGGCAGTGGAGACTGCTGTAGACTCTCCATGATATCATGTTAATAAACTCCTAAGTCGCTCTGGTGTTCTCAGTTTGTATTTCCACAAGGAAACACCTTCAATGTCGCAAGATATCGGCGCCACACGGGAGGTGTAAGTTACTGGTTATAAGCTCATCCGATTGGTGTAGGAAATAAGCGCCGGTGCCACTTCTGGTGGTGAGAAAGATCATCAAATCTCACTAGACAGCTAACACCCTCTTCATGTTGGGCAGCCTTCAGCCAGTAAGGTTCAGTCCTGCCACTGCTTGCTTGCCTCACTAGGTGAGTGGGGCTCACTTCACCTCAACAAGCAAGCTGCAAGTCCATACCAGGTAGAAGGACTAAACTAGGAAGACCCCAGCTCTTAGCCTTGCAAGCTGGAACATCCCAACCACGTATCCCAGACTGGCTGACGCTTCAACAGAGTGATGATGCCTGCAAAGCAGCAGTCATTTACAGGGAGCTCACTCAGCTTAACATTGACATTGCCTTTCTCCAGGAGACCTGTTTGGAGGATAACGGTTCCATCAGAGTCCAATTACACCTTCTTTTGGCAGGGTCTCCCTCATGAAGACTCAAGGCAGTATGGGGTTGATTTTGCAGTGAAGAACTCCAACATTGTTACTCTGGAACTACTAACTGGCAGAACAAAAAGGATCCTTGCTCCCCACATCGTCGCTTTCCGGGCTCCTAAACCTCCTGTGCATCTATACCCCAACACTTTCTTCTTCCCTAGAGGTTAAAGACCAGTTCTATGAGGCCCTGGATGAGTCAATATCCAGAATCTCAAGCACTGAAGGATTGTATCTTCTGGGAGACTTCAATGCTAGAGTTGGAGCTGACCACAAGGCATGGCCTTCTTGCCTTGGCTATTGTGGCATCAGCAAGGTAACCAAAAATGGGTAAAGACTGCTGGAGCTGTGCTGCCATCATGGACACTGCATCACCAACATATATTTTCAGTGTAAAGAATGGCACAAAGTTTCCTGGAGATATCCATGGTCCCACCACTGGCAACAGCTCGACATTATCGTCACCAGGCGCAAGGACCTGAACAGTGTCCTTGGCACTTGCTGTTAACATAGTGCAGACCACTCCTTTGTTGTCAGCAGAGTGGGGCTAATGTCAAATAGACTCTGTCACTCCAAGACCAAGAGCTGATCTTGCATCAACACCTGCTGTACATTGAACTCTGACAGAGTATAGCAGTTCGCCAACACCTTTGAAGCTATAATGAAGAACAGTTCTGATGACAGAACCTCTATTGACTCCAAGTGGTTACAACTCCGTGATGTCATCTACAGCTCAGCGTTTGAGAAAAAGAGCACAAGAACGCAGAGTGGTACAAAGCACACTGGAAAAAAATGGAGCAATAACTGAAGCCAAGAGAAAAGCCCTGCTGGCCTATAAGCAAAACCCTTGCACCAGCACACGCTATGCCTTCAGGGCTGCTAGATACAAGGAGCAACAAATTGCCAAAGTTGTGCAAACAACTACAGGCTGAATTTGTGCAGCAATATCCAACCAGCTGCTAAAAAGCAGAAATGCAAGAGGGATATTTGATGGCATCAAGTCAGCAACAGGCCCCAGTGATTGTTAACAACCACTGTGGCATTTCTCTCCGTAGTATCGTGGGGAAAGTGTTAACCCGCGTTGTCTTGGAACAACTTCAGAGCCTTGCATTCAGAGTCTCAGTGCGGGTTCAGAGCAAGAAGAAATACAGTGGACATGATCTTCTCACTGCACCAGCTGCAGGAGAGGTGTCGAGAGCAGCAGAAGCCACCGTACACAGCCTTCATTGATCAGACCAAGGTTTTTGACCTCATCAGAAGAGGACTCTTCAACCTCCTGCTAAAGATTGGCTGCCCCCCACTCCCCCAAGACTGTGCAGGATCATATCCTTCCATAACGATATGCACAGCACTGTCTGCTTCAATGGTGCAACTTCTGATACCTTTCCAATGAGCAGAACAGTGAAACAAGGTTGTATCCCGGCACCAACCTTCTTTGGAATCTTCTTCTCAATGCTCCTTCATTATGCTTTTACAGACTGCACTGAAGGCATCTACCTTTGCACAGGGGCTGACGACAAGCTATTCAGCATCGTTCGCTTGTACACCAAAACCAAAGTTAGGACAGCCCTCATCTGCAAGATGCTATTTGCAAATGATGGAGAATTGACATCACACGCTGAAGGCAGACTCCCAACAACTGACTAATCACTTCGCCAATGTCTGCAAGAAGTTTGGGTTAGCCATCAGTCTGCAGAAGACAAACGTCACGGCCAAGGGTGCACAATTTTGCCCAAACCATCACTGTTGATGGTTGTTCTCTTGATGTGGTCAACTCCTTCACCTATCTTGCGTCAACCATCAGCAGTTCCGTCCCTTAAAGCAGAGGTGAACAACAGGATTGCCAAAGCTGCTGCTGTCATGGCCAGACTGAACAGGAGTGTGGAACAATAGATATCTGACAAAGGCAACCAAATTGTGTGTGTGCTCAGCACACTCCTCTACACCAGCGATGATTGGACACCATACAGCAGCCAAAAGAAGAGGCTAAACTGATTCCACCTACACTGCCTCTGCTGTACATATCCTGGCAGGACAGAATCACCAATACAGAAGTTCTGCAGAGGGCTGACAACTCCCAGCATTCACACACTACTCAGCCACAGACGCCCCAGATGGTTGGGCCATGTCAAACAGATGGACCAGGGGTACATTCCCAAGGACATGCTGCATGCCAAGCTGAGTGAGGGTTACTGCCCATGGATAAGACCATGCCTCCATTACACAGATACCTGCAAGCGTGACATGAAGCTGGGAGGCATCGACCTTAACACATGGGAGGAAACATTTGAAGAATGGACAGCATGGAGGGCCACAGTCAAAAATGGTGTATAACATGCTGAGATAGCAAGAACCAACATGCTCATCAATAAGAGAGGCAGAAGAAAAGCCAGCGCTGCATCACCTAGAGCTGCAGCCACTGTGAAAGAGACTGTCACTCTAGAGTGGGGCTGTACAGCCACTTTATAGAGTGCAAATAGCCCCAAGTCTAGAACCCCAAGAACCATCAGATAAAGTGTGACACCATCATCTCTCAAGACACAAGGATGCTTACGGATACAACCCTCAGATTCATTTTCGTACGTGCATACTCAGCAAATCTATAGAATAGTAACTAGAGTGCAGATGACAATAGATTGTGCAAATTCAAATATAAATAAATAACAAGAACATGAGCTAATGAGATAGAGTCCTAAAAGTAAGATAATTGGTTATGGGAACATCTCAATGGACGGTCAAGTGAGTGTAGTTATTCCCTTTTCTTCAAGGGCCTGATGGTTGAGGGGCTGTAACTGGGCTTAAACCTGATGGTGAGAGTCCTGGGGCTCTTGTACCTTCTACTTAGTGGCAGCAACGAGAAAAGTGCATGGCCTTGGTGGTAATCTCTAATGACGAATGCTTCTTTCCTAAGACAGCATTTCATGTAGATGCACTCAATTGTTGGGAGGGCTTTACCTGTAATGTACTGGGCCGGATACACTACCTTTAGTAGGATTTTCCGTTCAAAGGTATTGGTGTTCCATGCCAGGCTGTAAGGCAGCTAGTTAGTACACATCTATAGAAGTTTGTCACCAAGTTTTAGATGTCATACCGAATCTCCGCAGACTCCTACGGAAGTAGAGGCACTACCATGCTTTCTTCACAATTGCACTTACGTACCATATCCACAACAGATTCTCTGAAATACTAACACCCAGGATTTTAAAGTTGCTAACCCATTCCACCTCTGAACCTCAAATGAGGACTGGCTCATGGACCTCTGATTCAATCCTGAAGCCTACAATCAGTTCCTTGGTCTTGCTGACATTGAGTGAGAGGTTGTTGTTATGACACCACTCAATCTCCCTGCTGTAAGTTGATTCATCACCACCTTTGATTTGGCTCGCAAAAGTGGTGTCATCAGCAAATTTGAATATGGTATTGGAGCTGTGCTTAGCCGCAGTCATAAGTGCAAAGCGTGTAGAGCAGGTGGCTAAGCACACAGTGCAGTGGTCACTCTCAGGTGAGAGCTGATAACTTTCATCATCAGCCTCTCAAAACACTGTCGATGTAAGGGCAACTGGGCAATAGTCATTGAGGCAGGTCACCAAACTCTTCTTGGGCACCAGTATAATCAAAGCCTGCTTGAGGCAGTTGGCTACCACACACTGATGAAGCAAGAAACAAGAGGTTAGAAGATCTCAGTGAACACACCAGCCAGTTGGTCAGTTTTTAGTACATGGCCAGGTACCCCATCCAGTCTGGATGCTTTCTGTGGATTCACTCACAGGATTTCCCAGTTGCTAACCACTGCCTATTCCCATTTTGACATGTCAGTTCATGGCCTCTTCTACTACCATGATGAGGCTATTCACAGGTTGGAGGAGAATTCCATCTAATTCTGGCTTCTTCCCCTTTCCTTTCCAGTCCTGATGAAGGGTCTTAGCCCCCAATATCTGCTTATTCATTCCCATAAATTCTGCCTGATCTGCTGAGCTCCTCCAACATTTTGTGTGTGCTGCTCTGTATAATTATGTAATCCTGCATAATTAAATGATTCATTATCATAAAAATTTTGCCAGAATTCAGCTTCAGTTTTATAGGCATTCTTCCTACCTGATACAGCAAGTTGCTGGATCCGAAACTGAACATTGAGCGTTGGATTTTCTTCGGGTTTTGGTGCCCCAGACTGTAGGTTAATTAATCCCTTAAGAGTTGGTAACTTTGGCAAGCTAATCTTTCCAATGTCCCAAATTAACACCTGAGAGGGGGAGACATCAAAACAGAATCAGGTTTAATAGAAACATAGAAAACCTACAGCACATTACAAGCCCTACAGCCCACAAAGTAATTTCCTTACCTTAGAAATTACATAGCCCTCTATTTTTCTGAGCTCCTTATACCTGTCCAGGAGTCTCTTAAAAGACCCTATCGCATCCGCCTCCACCAACGTCACAGGCAGCCCATTCCACGCACTCACCACTCTCTGCGTAAAAAAAACTTACTCCTGATAACCTCGTCTGTACCTACTTACAAGCACCTTAAAACTGTGCCCTCTAGTGCTAGCCATTTCCGTCCAGGGAAAAAGACTCTGACTATCCACATGATCAATGCCTCTCATCATCTTATACATCTCTATCAAGTCACCTCTCATCCACCGTTGCTCCAAGGAAAAACAGCCAAGTTCACTCAACCCATTCTCATAAAGCATGCTCCCCAATCCAGGCAACATCCTTGTAAATCTCCTCTGTACCCTTTCTATGGTTTCCACATCCTTCCTATAGCTTACTCTCACTAACATATGTTGTGAAATTTGTGTTTTGGGGCAGCAGTATATTGCAATACATTTTTAAAAAACTAAGAAGTTACAATAAACACAGCTTCCTTGTAATAAACCAAATCAAAAAAGGTGTTCATTAGATAATATACTTTCACCTCATTAAGAGAAACGTTAGTGTGAATAACACATCAGGACTTACCTTGGTGACTGGATCAAATGTGTAATTGCCCTGTGCTGCAGTAAGATTCATATTCAGCACCCCTTTGGGCATGTGAACAATCACTAGGACACTCTCCACCATCTTTCCCATAGTCTGTTTTGGCACAATTGTTACATCAAAACGTCCTGTCGATCCATTGTCTCTGAAACTGATATTATGCTTTACATACACTGGTATTGCCACCAAGCTGAAAACACAAATTGTGATGAATATAGTTTCCAAAGTCATCTGCCAGGCAACCCACATGTTACAGCCCTTTTTTGTACTGCCCTCACAGAATTCACAAATTGCTATCTAAAACATTGAGATGCCAGAATAAAATTTGTCCTCACATAAATGGAAAAAAAATCTGCACATTATTCTTTTTACAACTCGCATTTTTGATGCATGTGCTGATGACAGTCTTGCATTATAGAAAATTGTGACATGGACAATTTTGCAGGAACACAACATCCCAGTAATGTAGGGGGCATCTGCACTAACAGTATGGACATTATCATTTCTATAGCCTAAAACAATTGATTAGAAATAGGACACACCATGAATTGGTTTTCAATGTGTTCAGGTTCCCCTGGATATCAATCCCAGTGGCAAAGGCAAAAAATGCATCTCTTCCATTATGAGGCCGAGGAATGTAGTGGTGATTGGTTTTCCTTTTGGTCCCAAACAGCAGAGCTAGAATCACAAACTGCCAGAGAGAGCAGGGAGTTGCATCAACCTGGTGAATCCGTGATGTCCTTTCCAGTCATTATAATTGGTAGATTGGTTTATCATTGTTATGTGTACCAAGGTACAGTGAAAAACTTGTCTTGCATACTGTTCAAACAGATCAAATCTGGTCAGGCAGTTATAAATGTATGTGAAGAGGGGCTTAGGATGAGCATCAGTATTGAGGACAATTGTGCTGGGAGTGACTCGTAGAGATTGGGGTCAGAAATTCAAAGACTCTGTTGCTTGAAGAGTTGTTGAATTCCAGATCTAGGAGGTTGTAGAAAATTTTACATAGAATTATAGTACTGAAGACAGACTTGTAATCAACACATTCCTTTCCATGGAGGACAAAAAATAAATGTGGCAAGGTTTGGGAAACTTGAATGACAAGAGATATTATGTTCTGTCAAAAAGGAAGTGGAAGTATGCATATCATATTTCTGGTTTAGAAACCAGAAATATGACAAGACACTTGGAAAATCTCAAGGGAGCAGCAATGAAATCAAACATGGAATTAGGAGGATTTAAAGCTATGAAATGTCCTTGGCAGATAGAATCAGGTAAATCCCAAAGCATTTCATAAAATTAGGAGCAAGAAGGTGACTAGAGAAATAGTAGTCCAGTCAAGGACAAAGGAGGGCAGTTACATATGGAAACAGAGGAAATAGGTAAGGTTCTAAGTGCTAAACGCAAGAGATTCTGCAGACGCTGGAAATTCAGTCACACACACAAAATGCTGCAGAAACTCAGCAGGTCAGGTGGCATCTGTGGAAATGAATAAAAATGAATAAATGAATGACATGTAAACACCAGTGCCCTTGAATGGAAAATCCCACAAAACGTAGTGAATTTCTCTGACATTAAATTGGATCTTTGAACCTCTGAATTCAGCCCATTACATCACAAATAAAGCTCTCCCTGCTATTGAGCACATTTACATGGAACACTGTTACAGGAAGGCAGCATTCAGCAAGGACCCTCAACAGCTAGACCATGGTCTCTTCTTGCTGCTGCCATCAGGAGGAAGGTACAGAAGCCTCAGGACTCACACCACCAGGTTCAAGAACAGTTATTACCCCTCAACCATCACACTATTGAACCAGAGGAGATAACTTTACTCATCTCATCACTGAACTGTTATCACAACCTATAGACTCATTTTCACAGACTCTTCATTACATGATCTTGATATTTATTCTTTCTTTATTATCTTTTTTCTTTTATATTTGCACAGTGTGGTTGTTTGTCCATCCTATTCAGTGTGGTCTTTCATTGATTCTATTGTTTCTTGAAGTTACTGTGTAAATGATGAATGATCATGACTAGTTCTTTGCTTGCGAAAATCAGGAAGAAATGTCTCCATCGCTGTAGGACTTTTCTTCCCACATGCGCTGAGTAGGTTTATATTAAGGATTAGTGCATGCAGACTAATTCCACTCTTTAGGCTGGGGGATGTTCCACAATGGCACAATGAGCTTCAATGACTGAAGCAACTGCAAGACTGTAGGTTGAGTATCAAGAGTTTTCCTTCTAGACAGACTGTCTGGCAAGGCTACTGAGTCATATCTACCTGGGTTTGGAATTCTTGTCCTTCTCCTAGGCTGGCTGCCAACCAAGGCTGATAAGCCAAGCCTGGCCACCCAGTTATACCACGACATAGCAAACTCTGTGAGAACAGGGACACATGTGAAGGCATTGCTCTGGGCACAGTAGTGTAGGAGAGGCCATATATAAGTGACCTCCTGCATGGTAGCAAACAGTGGTCTGTGGCGATCACTACACCTGGAAAACAGAGGCCATGGAAGAAGCTTCACCTTCCTTAAGTGAGCAGAACATCCAGCCCAAGACTCACCCATCACAGTTTCTGTGTATGCCTGCAAGAAAATGAATCTGTAGGTTGCATATAGTGACAAATATGTACTTTGATAATTAATTTACTTTGAATTTCAAACAGTCAACATTTCTGGCCAAGACTATTCATCAGGACTGGAAAAGAAGGGGGAAGATGCCAGAATAAAAATGTGGGAGGAGGAGGAGGAGGACAAGCTGGAAAGTGGCAGGTGAAACTGGGTAGGTGAGGCAGGGGTACTGAAGTAAGAAGCTGGGAGGAGATGAGTGGAAAACGCAAAGGGCTGGAGAAGGAATCTGATCTGAGAGGAGAGTGGACCATGCGATAAATGGAAGGAGGAAGGGCACGGAGGGAGGTGATAGGCAGGTGAGGAGAAATGGTAAGAGACCAGAGTGAGGAAATAAAGAAGAGGGAAGGGGGAGGGGGAAAATTACCATAAGTTGGAGATATCAGTCTTCATGCCATCATGTTGGAGTCTATGTAACTGGAATACGAAGTGTTGCTAATCCAACCTGTAAGTAGCCTCACTTGTGTTGCTTGCAAGGATATATGCTAGGAGGTAGATTAGTGGGGAGGGTCGAATGGACAAAGAAATCATGGGCTGAGCGATCATGGAATCTGTGGAAAGCAGAGACTTGGGGGAGAGGGGAGGTAAAGATGTGTTTGGAGGTAGGATTCCGTTGTGTGGTAAGTAAGGACAAGACGAACTCTATCTCTGTTAAGGTCACACGAAGATGGGTGAGAGCAGATGTCTGGGAAATTTAGATCCCAATAGTAGTGTGAGGGAAAACCCCTTTCTTTGAAGGAGGATGACATCACTGATGTCCTGGAAAGCAAAGCATCATTCTGGAACAGATTCAGCAGAGGCATAGGAACTGAGAATAGCATTTTTACAGGTGACAGCATAGGAAGAGGTATAGTCAAATTAGCAGTGGGAATCGGTAGGTTTATAAAATATATCAGTAGACAGTTTGGCTCCAGAGATGGAGACAGAGCAATCAAGAAAGAGGAGAGATATTGGAAATAGACCAAGTGAATTTAAGGGCAGGGTTGGAGCTCAGCATGGGTGCATGAAGCAGCACCAATACAGTAATCAATATAATGCAGAAATGATTTGGGGATCATTACTAGGGAAGGCTTGGAACATGGACCAACAAAAAGCCAGACAAGTACCCATTGCTACTCTTTGAGTTTGGAGAACATGGGAGGAGCTGAGGGAGAAACTATTGAGATTCAGAACCAGTTCCCCAGACGGAGGAGGGTGATAGTAAGAGGGAATTGGTCGAGCCTTTTGTCAAGAAAGAAGCGGAGAGATTTAAAGTTTGTTTGATGGGTGAATAAAAGTGCATAGGGACTGGACATCCATGGAGAAAATGACATAATTTGGGCCAGGGAATTGAAAGTTGTTGAGGAGATTGAGAGCATGTGAAGTGTCATGGAGGTAGGTGGGAAGGGATTGAACCAAGTGGAATAGAATAGAGTCGAAGTAGGAGGACACGAGTTCAGTGGGACGGGGTAGGCAGGGATAATAGACCAACTGGACCGTCAGGTTTGTGGATTGTGGATAGGAGGTAGGAACAAGCAGTGCGGTATAAAGGAGTGGCAGTGGATGGGAGATTTCCAGAGGTTGATGAGGTTGGTGATGGTGTCAGAGATGTTTTGATGGTTCTTGGTGGGGGGGCAGGGAGAAGAGAGAATTCCATTGTAATCTATCGAATTTCGTAGAGGTCGATAGATTACATTAAGATTCTTCCCCCACCCCCACCACATTCTTCTGAATTCCAGTAAGTACAGGCCAAAGCCATCAATTAGTTTGCATATGGTAACCCTTTCATTTGTGAATCATTTTTGTAAACCTCCTCCAAACCCTCTCCAACATTAGCATAGCCTTTCTCAGATAAGGGCCCAAAACTGTTCTACTGAAAGATGGAATAAAATCTTAAACGGGATAATAAATCATCTTTCTGTGCCCGTCATTCTCTTCTACAATTTAAAGTGGTTCATAGAGCTTACATTTCTAAACAGAGGCTGTCCAGTTTTTATCTGAACGTTTCTCCACTTTGTAATAAATGCAACTCTGTTGATGCCTCTTTAATTCATGTTTTGGTTTTGCCCTAAAATTGAGAAGTTTTGGCGGGAAGTATTCCATACCTTCTCACAACTTTTTAGGGTCCAATTTGACCCAAATCCCCTTACTGCCTTGTTTGGTATTATTGCAAATGAAGATATAACTTTAAATACTCCTAACCTACAGGTTTCAGTTTTTACCTCTCTTTTATAGCAAGGAGAGCAATCTTGCTTAAATGGAAGGAGTCTACCCCTCCTACACACCTTCAATGGCTATGTGATATTATGTCTTATTTAAATTTAGAGAAGATTCGCTGCTCAGCCTTAAATTCGAAACAATCTTTTTATAATATCTGGAGACCTTTCCTAAATTACTTTTCCAATTTATGAAGTTTAACAGTGCACAGACTTTTATGTATATTTCTATCTTCTATTCTTAAGCAAATATGTTTTTTTTTAATTATCCATTATCATCCATCAGCTTTTTTCTTTCGTAGTTGGTAGGGGGTTGACTTTTTTTATATAAAAAATTTCTTTTATGATGTATGACCTATCTTTAAATTTTTGATTACAGAGTGGTATACCTTTATGTGATATGCTATAACATTTTGATCAATTTTATTACAATATATGAATGTACACAATTTATGTTGAGATGTATCTATGTGTTGCACTCTGTAAATCTTGTTTTTTCATCTGAATAAAAATATTGTAAAAATAAGGTATTGACAAAACTTATTCAACCACAATTGCTTCCATTACAAAATGTCAAATTCTTATGGTGGTTATTGATCTGAGAGGTTAATTTGCTTTCTCTTTTCACAGAAACTACCTGATGTACTAATACTTTCCAACACCTTCTCTACATACATCAAGCACCCATTTATAGTAATTCAATTTTATTCTCCCAAAATACCCACAAATTGCTCATAGATTCTATCACTCAACACAATGTGGATTATTCAGAGCGAACAATTACCTTACAATATTGTGTGTCTTTGGGATACTCAAAGAGACCAGAGCACCTGGAGCAGATTCACATTATCAAAGGGAGAACATGTAAACTTCAGAGACAGCACCAGAAGTCAGGGTGGGACACAGCTTACTGGACCTACACACACACACACATATATATGCATATACATGCACACACATTGTCTAAAATCTCCTATATCACAAAAGTTAGAAAGTTATCTTACTTTTGAGCGCTGACGTGGTAAGACATTAAACGGAAGTTTCCATCTGGAGGAATAAATGAAAGAACTCGCTCAGATTCCCATCGTTTGAAACGAACGCATGGATGGAAGCTGACATCATCCAGTAGCCTTGGATTCTGCAGTTGGTAATAATAAACACTTCAGACATTAGCATCTGAACATTTGCTGATTTCAAAGTTCAGTACCTTTTATATACAAATCCTCAAAATTAGCCCATAGAAGCAAAGAGAACAAGTACTTCACTTACCATGAAGGAAAGAGTAAGGTCTGGCATACCAGTAAGCTTAATGCAAGCATCTATAACACCCTGGATTTCAGCAAAGACTGTCGATCCTGGAAGTTATAAAGAAAATTCTATCAAAACTAAAGCCACTAAAAAGGTATGTTTCTACAAACTGTAGGGCAATGCGATTAATGCTTAGCATGCTGAAGCTCAAATACATGCATGTTTAGAGTCAACTTCATTCAATTTGTTAATTCTTTACTAACAGTTTCATAAGCAACATGTTACTAAGTAAACTTGTTACCCGACTTATCTATAATGGCATCAATTTCTTCCGTAACATCAAAATAAGCTTCATTGTTTGTGTACTTGACTCCTGCTCTCCGCCAGGGGATGTTAGACAGTTGACCAGTTGGAAGTTGATCTCCTATGTTGCTGCTCCCTAGCAGAATGAAACATAAACAGCTTTAATTCTTTTCATGTGTTACAAAGGTTACTATTTTATTGGGCACAGTTCTATAACTTGAGAAATGGACACTATTTGTGAAATTTGTACTCGAAGTTTTTCAAATTGATTAAAAAGTTAAGATGATTTTTGCTTTTACAAATTCTTATGTTAAAATACCATTGTGGAAATGTTTTATCAGTTAAAGTATCTTTGCACTACTTTATTGATCTCAACTGCAGACCACTACTAGGGGGATATACAGTATGTGCCCTCCCTCTTTCACCACTTTTGACCAGTAATCACAGTTGACTATCTCTTTCTTTCTTTTTAAATCTTTTTATTAATTTTTTAAACAAACATAAATGAAACATGAATACAAAGTGTTTGAGAGTACATAATTAATAGTTTAAGTAGACATTCAAATATATAATAATCAGTATATATAGCCTCCCAAACTCAAAGTATTTATGAACAAAAGAGACAAAAAGAAAAAAAACCCAAAAAAAAAGAGAAAGAAAAAAAAACTAACCAACATGGGCCATTGCATAATGTTAAGTACATACAGTAGTGCCAATAACTCCGAACCTCCATCCAAATAATTAAGGATAATCAAAGTGAGCTTTAGGAAAAGACAATTTAACTCATATGAAAATGTTGAATAAATGGTCTCCAAGTTTCTTCAAATTTAACTGAAGGATCAAAAACAACACTTCTAATTTTTTCTAAACTCAAACAAGAGATAGTTTGAGAGAACCATTGAAATATAGTTGGAGGATTAATTTCTTTCCAGTTCAATAAAATAGATCTTCTAGCCATTAATGTAACAAACGCAATCAATCGTCGGATGAAGAGGATAAACGACTATTATCCACCATTGGTAAACAAAAAATTGCAGTAAAAGGATGCGGTTGGAAATTGATATTCAGAACTCTTGAAATAATACTGAAAATATCTTTCCAGTAATTTTGTAAACAAGGGCATGACCAAAACATATGGGTCAATGAAGCAACATCAGAATGACATCTGTCACAGGTTGGATTAACATAAGAGTAAAATCTAGCAAGTTTATCCTTAGACATATGAGCTCTATGTACAACCTTAAATTGTATTAGGGCATGTTTAGCACAAATAGAGGACGAATTGACTAATAGTAAAATTTTCTCCCACTGTTCAGCAGATATAAGACAATGAAGTTCTTCTTCCCTTCCTTCTTAATTTTTTCTGATACTTCTGGCTGTATTTTCATGATCATATTATAAATAATAGCTACTAAACCCTTTTGACAAGGGTTCAGAGCTAAAATTCTTTCGGTAATGTCCAATGGACATAATTTCGGAAAAGACTATAACTCATTATACAAAAAATTTCTAACTTGCAAATATCTAAAAAAATGGGTTTTAGGTCAATTATATTTATTAGATAGCTGTTCAAAGGACATAACACTATCATCTAAAAACAAATCACGAAAACATGTTATACCTTTTGTTTTCCATAAGAGAAAAGCTTGATCCATAAAAGAGGGCCGAAAAGAATAGTTAGATATTATAGGGCATGATAAAATAAACTTATTCAAACCAAAAAATTTACGAAATTGAAACCAAATTCACAATGTATATTTGACTATAGGATTTGGTATTTGTTTATTCAATTTAGATAAATAAAAAGGAAGCGAAGATCCTAAGATTGAAAACAATGAAATGTCTTGTACATATTTACATTCCAAATTTACCCATTGTGGGCAGGCAACTGCAGTCAATTCTTGTGTCCAAAATATTAAATATCGTATATTAACTGCCCAATAGTAAAATCTCAAGTTTGGCAAGGCCAAACCACCCTCCTTCTTAGGCTTCTGTAAATATTTTTTACCTAGTCTAGGATTTTTACTCTGCCATAGATAAGAAGATATTTTAGAGTCAATAATATCAAAAAAAGATTTAGGAATAAAAATTGGTAATGCTTGAAATAGATATAGGAATTTGGGTAATACCATCATCTTAATAGCATTAATTCTACCAACCAATGACAAAGATAACAGAGATCACCTGATAGCAAGTTGCTTAACTTGGTCAATTAAGGGTAAAAAGTTAACTTTAAATAAATCTTTATGTTTTTTAGTAATTTTAATGCCTAAATAAGTAAAATAATCTGTAACCACTTTAAATGGTAAATGTTTATAAATTGGAACTTGCATATTTAATGGAAATAATTCACTCTTATTAAAATTCAATTTATAACCAGACAAGTTACTAAACTGAGTAAGCAAAGACGAAATAGCAGGAATAGATCTTTCAGGGTCGGATATGTATAGTAACAAATCATCAGCATATAATGATAACTTATATGTCCCCTCCCCACAAGTAACGCCCAAAATATTAGGTGATTCACGAATGGCTATAGCCAAAGGTTCCAAAGCGATGTCAAATAGTAAAGGACTTAAAGGACAGCCTTGCCTTGTACCACGAAATAACTGAAAAAAAGGAGATCTTTGATTATTGGTAAAAACCGAAGCCAAGGGTTTATAGTATATTAACTTAATCCATGATATAAATTTTGAACTAAAATTAAAATGCTGCATCATATTAAATAAATATGGCCATTCAACTCTATCAAATGCTTTTTCAGCATCTAAAGAAATGACACATTCTGGTATTTTGGATGAAGGAGTATAAATAATGTTAATTAATTTTCTAATGTTAAAAGATGAATAACCATTTTTAATAAATCCAGTCTGATCTTCAGAAATGATTCGAGGTAGTATATTTTCTAATCTAGTAGCCAAAATTTTACTAAAAATCTTAAAATCTGTATTCAGCAAGGATATAGGCCGATAGGATGTACATTCAATAGGGTCTTTATCTTTTTTAAGGATTAAAGAAATAGAAGCTTCATAAAAAGATTGTGGCAATTTACCTATAATTAACGCATCTTTAAAAATTTTACAAAGCCAAGGAGAAAGTATAGAAGAAAAAGATCTTTAAAATTCTGCAGAATAACCATCTGGACCAGAAGCTTTACTGGAATTCATTGAAAAAATAGCCTTTTTTATTTCAGTTTCCGTGATAGGTGTATCTAAGAATACACTATCCTCTACTGTTAATTTTGGAATATTCAATTTCCTTAAAAATTCATCTATTATAGAAGAATCCTCAGCAAATTCTGACTGATATAAGGAATTATAAAAATCTTGAAAGGCTTTATTTATCTCTTTATGGTCGATCGTCAGAGTGCCATCTTGTTTACGAATCCTAGTAATCTGTCGTTTAATCGAAGCAATTTTCAATTGATTAGCCAATAATTTACCAGACTTATCTCCATATACATAAAACTGGGTTCTAGATTTAATTAACTGATTTTCAATCGAAGCGGATAATAACAAGCTATGCTCCATTTGAAGTTCCACTCTTTCTTTATAAAGTTTTTTGCTGGGAGTCACTGAATAAATCTTATCAATTGCTTTGATTTTGTCAACCAATGTTAATATTTTAGAATTAGTTTGTTTCCTAACTCCAGCAAAATATGAAATAATCTGTCCACGAATAAATGCTTTAAAAGTGTCCCATAAAATTCCACTGGAGATCTCTGCTGTAGAATTTGTTGAGAAAATCAATTTGTTGTTTAATAAAATTAACAAAGTCTAAGTCCTGCAATAAAATAGAGTTGAACCTCCAAGATTTAGTATTAATAGATGAATCCATTGTCTTAATAGATAACTTCAAAGGTGCAAGATCAGAAATGGAAATAGAGTCATATTTACAATCTATAACATCTGTAAGTAAACGGTGATCAATGAAAAAGTAATCAATTCTTGAATAATTATGATAAACATGAGAAAAGTAAGAAAACTCTTTGTCATTGGGGTGTAAAAAGCGCCAAATTTCGCAAATTGCTGAATCAGTCATAAAGGAGTTGATAAGAGAGGCCGATTTATTCGGAAGAACTTGTGTGGACTTGGATCTATCCATCGAAGGGTTTAAACAACAATTAAAATCCCCACCCATTATCAGTCTATACTGATTCAAATTGGGAAAGGATGTAAATAGACACTTAAAAAATTCAGGACAATCAGTATTTGGAGCATAAACATTAACTAAAACTACTTTTTGATTAAAAAGTAGACCAGGAATAAGCAAAAATCTACCTTGTGGGTCTGAAATTGTTTCATGATGTATAAAGGAGGTTGAAGAATCTATAAAAATAGAAACACCTCTTACTTTGGCTTGAGAATTTGAGTGATATTGTTGGTCCTTCCAAAACCTAAAAAAGCGTTGACTATCCACCTTCCTTACATGAGTCTCTTGTACAAAGATAACATTAGCATTCATTCTATGGAATACTTTGAATATTTTTTTCCGTTTGATCAGATGATTTAAACCATTAGTATTCCAAGAAACAAAATTAATAACCTTATCCATATTGACAATATTTATTACAATTAACACATAAGGTTGAAAAAAAGATGAACTCATGAATCCGGAAGAGGAAAGTAAGTTCAAGGAGGAACCGGAAGTCACGACACTGCAACCATTTTTGTAGTTTCATATAAGCCCATGAAGTAAAACTAAGCACAAAGCAAGCAAAAAGAAAAGAAAAATCCCCCTCCCTCCACCCTCAAAACCCCAGGAAAAAAAGCCAAAAAGAGGCAAGCAAGCAATCTAACACTAAAATTACCCCCATGTCTCAAGACGGCAACTCAAACAAAAAAAGTTGAATAAAAGATACAAACCACCCATATTATAAGGGTGGGTGTAACAAAAATTAAAATATAAAGTTAGTATTATATATATATATATATATAAAACAAAAGGATTTAAAAAAAAGAATTAAAATGATAAAACCCATAAATGAATAATACTGAATTAGTGTTTTAAAAGAAAGTTTAAAACTTATTCAAACACATCAAAACGGATATGACGTTCCAAGCACTAAAGCCTTTCGGGAAGAAGAAACGACATTTAAAAAAAAAATCTTAATATTTAAACGTTAAAATATATAAAAAAGTGTATACGAACTTAAAAGAAAACCCTAATAAATTACTTTCAAAACTAAGATTAATAATATGAAAAAATAACAAATTCAAAATAAACCAAAAACGAACTTTTAGCATGTATAAAAATACATGTAAGCCATACATTAAAAAAAACATTTTATAGAAGATCCAAATCTATAGACTAATTATTACATTAGTCAACCCAATAAAATGTTATTCTTCCAGAAATTTTTGAACATCCGCTGGAGATTTGAACAATCGATAAGTTCCGTCTTCGAGAGAAACTCTCAAATGTGCTGGAAATAACAGCGCTTGCTTGTAGCCTTTGATGAATTTCCGACATAATCGATTTAAAAGCCATTCTTGCCCTTAGAACTTCAGGACTGTAATCTTCCAGAATATGGAATTTAAAATCTTGAAAGCTGATCATACCCTTTTTCCGTGCAGCCCGAATCAAACGCTCTTTGGTATGAGGGTAATGGATCCGGAGAATTACTTGTCGTGGTTTCAAACTTGAATCTGAATGAGAACGAGAGATGCAATGTGCACGGTCGATTGTTGGAGGAGAATCTAGTACTTCTGAGCCAAAGACATCCATTAAAAATTTGGAGAAAAAAACAGTGAGATCGCCATTCTCAAATTTTTCCGGAATCCCGATTAACCGAAGATTTTGTCTTCCAGAGCGGTTTTCAAGATCAGTAATTTTAAATTTATAACGATCCATCTGTAGAGAAGTCGAAGTTTGCTGTTGCTGCAAAGTTTCAATTATACGATCTCTCTGGCGAGCGGCTTCTTCAAGAACTAAAATACTTGCTTGTTGTTTTTGTGACTCCAGTGTAAGTCCTTGAAGTTTTGCATCAAATGACTTTAAAGTTTCATCAAACGTAGAAAGCTTTGCGGTTAACTTACTCTCCAGTTTTCCAAGTCTGTCGTCCATAAGATAAGATTCGCAATTGCTTCTAAAGTTAACGGTTCTTTCGTCTGTTTCGATTCCTTTGCTTTAGACATTTCAGCGAGTTGAAGATGTTTCAAACAGTTGAAAAAATTTCATATGTTTAAACCCCTTTAGAATAGGTATAAAAAGATCAATTAGGGGGTGTTTGTTGGTTAAAAAAAAGTAAAAGGTTTGGAGCAAAGCCTAAATCCGCTTCACTCCATAAGCACCATCTTGAGACCTCCCACAGTTGACTATCTCGATGGCATTACTAATTAAAAAATGGCAGGTAATTTATTCACATAGTTCAAAATAGCACGTTCTGCTTAAATCTTTTAGACTTAACATTGAGGACAACATCATATTGTAACTTATAGTCATTCACAATTACAACATCAGCAAAGGACAAGGCGAATTCACCCACTGATTCTATGCTGCACTTTGGAATCTAGTCTGATATCCCACCAAAACAGATCTCTTCAAGTACATGAGCAAATGAACTGTGAATAATCCTACAAAATCTAGTTCAATTACATTCTGAAGAGCATAATGGAAAGCTGAACAAGAGTGTTGTGGGGTTAGAAACAGGATCTTTCACCTTTCATCTCTGGTAACCTTTGTCGATCATGCCAAATAAGCATCAACCCCAATAAATCAACCAAAACCTTGGTCTATCAAACTCAAAAGAAATATCATTCAATTTACTTGAGAACTTTGGAGAATAAAAAATCCAAGATATTGTCAAGACAATAAAAAGGGCTGCAGACACTAGATTATGGAGGAAAAAAAAGCACAACATAGATGAATTCATTGGGTCAAGCAGCATATGACTAAGTGTAGTAATCGACATTTTGTATTGAAACTCTGCATCAGAACCCTATATCAGAATGGTTTTATTGTTAATTATTGCATCCAGCTGCAGCTCCTGACAGAGTTAGGGAACTGGAGCTGGAAGAACTTCGGATCATTTCTGAGGCAGAATCAGAAATAGAAAAAGTTCCAGGGAGACAATCAGCCCTAAAGGTCAGGAGGCAGGTAGCTGGGTGACTGTCAGGAGAGGGAAGGAGAAGAGACAGAAAGAGAAGAGCACCCCTGTGGCCATTCCCATCAACTATAAATATACCGTTTTGGATACTGCTCGTGGGGGCGACCAACCAGGAACAAGTTGTAGTGGTCACGTCTCTAGCACTGAGACTGGACCCTCAGCTCAGAAAGGAAGGAGGGAAAAGAGGAGAGCAGTAGTGATAGGGGATTCAATAGTTAGGGGGACAGATAAGAGGTTCTGTGGGAGAGATCGAGACTCCCGGATGGTCTGTTGCCTCCCTGGTGCCAGGGTCCGCGACATCTCGGATAGAGTTCTCGGTATTCTCAGGAGGGAGTGTGAGCAGCCAGATGTCGTGGTCCATGTTGGGACCAATGACATGGATAGTCTTGCAAAGAGAGCTTAGGGAGTTACATGCAAAGTTGAAGGACAGGACCTCCAGGATTGCTACCCGTGCCACGTGCCAGTAAGGCTAGAAGTACGAAGATAATGCAGCTAAATACGTGGCTAAGGAGATGGTGCAGGAAGGAGGGCTTCATGTTTCTGGACAGTTGGGCTTTGTTCCAGGGAAGGTGGGACCTGCTCCAATGGGATGGTTTGCACCTGAACTGGAGGTGGACTAACATCCTTGCGGGTAGGTTTGCTAGTGCTGCTCCGAGGGGGCGGGGGGGGGAGTTTAAACTAAATTTGCAGGGGGAGGGGAACCAGAGTGTTAAAGCAGATAGTGAGGTGGAGGAGGATAAAGGTCATGCGAGGACTGCATGTATAGACAGAAATCAAAGGTTTGTAAGTCATAGAAATGTTTTCAGGTGTATCTATTTCAATACATGGAGTATTGTAGGTAAGGCAAATGAACTTAGGGCGTGGATTGGCACGTGGGATTACGACATTATTACTATTAGTGACACTTGGTTGCAGGAGGGGCAGGACTGGCAGCTTAATGTTCCGAGGATCCGTTATTTCAGACGTGACAGAGGGGGAGGGATGAAAGGGGGAGGAGTGGTATTACTAGTCAGGGAAAATATCACAGCTGTATGTAGACAGGACAGCCCAGAGGGCTTGTCTACAGAGGCCATATGGGTGGAGCTGAGGAACAGGAAAGGTGTGACCACACAAATAGGGTTGTATTATACACCGCCAAATAGTAAGAGAGAATTGGAGGAGCAAATCTGCACAGATATAGCAGACCAATGTAAGAAACAGAAAGTTGTAATAGTAGGGAATTTTAACTTTCCACATATTGACTGCGACTCCCACACTGTGAAAGTGCTAGATGGCTTGGAGTTTGTCAAATGTGTTCAGGAAAGTTTTCTAAATCAATATATAGAGGTACCTACGAGAGAGGATGCAATACTTGATCTCCTATTAGGGAACATAGAAACATAGAAAATAGGTGCAGGAGTAGCCCATTCGGCCCTTCGAGCCTGCACCACCATTCAGTATGATCATGGCTGATCATCCAACTCAGAACCCTGTACCTCCTCTCTCTCCATACCCCCAATCCCTTTAGCCACAAGGGTCATATCTAACTTCCTCTTAAATATAGCCAATGAACCGGCCTCAACTGTTTCCTGTGGCAGAGAATTCCACAGATTCACCACTCTCTGTGTGAAGAAGCTTTTCCTCATCTCGGTTCTAAAAGGCTTCTCCATTATCCTTAAACTGTGACCCCTCGTTCTGGACTTCCCCAACATCGGAAACAATCTTCCTGCATCTAGCCCGTCCAATCCCTTTAGAATTTTATACGTTTCAATAAGATCCCCCCTCAATCTTCTAAATTCCAGTGAGTATAAGCCAGTCTTTCTTCATATGAAAGTCCTGCCATCCCAGGAATCAATCTGGTGAACCTTCTTTGTACTCCCTCTATGGCAAGAATGTCTTTCCTCAGATTAGGAGACCAAAACTGCACACAATACTCTAGGTGCGGTCTCACCAAGGCCTTGGACAACTGCAGTGGAACCTCCCTGCTCCTGTACTCAAATCCTTTTGCTATGAATGCCAACATACCATTTGCCTTTTTCACCACCTGCTGTACCTGCATGCCCACCTTCAATGACTGGTGTACAATGACACCCAGGTCTCGTTGCATCTCCCCTTTTCCTAATCGGCCACCGTTCAGATAATAATCTGTTTTCCTGTTCTTGCAACCAAAGTGGATAACCTCACATTTATCCACATTAAATTGGATCTGCCATGGATTTGCCCACTCACCTAACCTATCCAAGTCACCCTGCATCCTCTTAACATCCTCCTCACAGCTAACACCGCCGCCCAGCTTCGTGTCATCCGCAAACTTGGAGATGCTGCATTTAATTCCTTCGTCTAAATCACTAATGTATATTGTAAACAACTGGGGTCCCAGCACTGAGCCTTGCGGTACCCCACTAGTCTCTGCCTGCCATTCTGAAAAGGTCCAGTTTATTCCCACTCTTTGCTTCCTGTCTGCCAACCAATTCTCTATCCACATCAATACCATACCCCCAATACCGTGTGCTTTAAGTTTGCACACTAATCTCCTGTGTGGGACCTTGTCAAAAGCCTTTTGAAAATCTAAATATACCACATCCACTGGCTCTCCCCTATCCACTCTACTAGTAACATCTTCAAAAAATTCTATAAGATTCGTCAGACATGATTTTCCTTTCACAAATCCATGCTGACTTTGTCCGATGATTTCACCTCTTTCCAAATGTGCTGTTATCACATCTTTGATAACCGACTCTAGCATTTTCCCCACCACCAATGTCAGACTAACCAGTCTATAATTCCCTGGTTTTTCTCTCCCTCCTTTTTTTAAAAAATGGGGTTACATTAGCCACCCTCCAATCCTCAGGAACTAATCCAGAATCTAAGGAGTTTTGAAAAATTATCACTAATACGTCCACTATTTCTTGGGCTACCTCCTTAAGCACTCTGGGATGCAGACCATCTGGCCCTGGGGATTTATCTGTCTTTAATCCCTTCAATTTACCTAACACCACCTCCTACTAACATGTATTTCCCTCAGTTCCTCCATCTCACTAGACCGTCGGTCCCACACTATTTCCAGAAGATTATTTATGTCCTCCTTAGTGAAGACAGAACCAAAGTAGTTATTCAATTGGTCTGCCATGTCCTTGTGCCCTATGATCAATTCACCTGTTTCTGACTGTAAGGGACCTACATTTGTCTTGACCAATCTTTTTCTTTACACATATCTATAAAAGCATTTACAGTCAGTTTTTATGTTCCCTGCCAGCTTTCTCTCATAATCTTTTTTCCCTTTCCTAATTAAGCCCTTTGTCCTCCTCTGCTGGTCTCTGAATATCGCCCAGTCCTCAGGTGTGCCACTTTTTTTTTTTGCTAATTTATATGTTTCTTCTTTGGATTTGATACTATTCCTAATTTCCCTTGTCAGCCACGGGTGCACTACCTTCCCTGGTTTATTCTTTGGCCAAACCAGGATGAACGATTGTTGTAGTTCATCCATGTGATCTTTAAATGCTTGCCATTGCATATCCACCGTCAACCCTTTAAGTATCATTTGCCAGTCTATCTTAGCTAATTCACGTCTCATACCTTCAAAGTTACCCTTCTTTAAGTTCAGAACCTTTGTTTCTGAATTAACTATGTCACTCTCCATCTTAATGAAGAATTCCACCATATTATGGTCACTCTTACCCAAGGGGCCTCACATGACAAGATTGCTAACTAGCCCTTCCTCTCACTGCTCAATCTAGAATGGCCTGCTCTCTGGTTGGTTCCTCGACATGTTGGTTCAGAAAACCATCCCACATACATTCCAAGAAATCCTCTTCCTCAGCACCCTTACCAATTTGGTTCACCCAATCTATATGTAGATTGAAGTCACCCATTATAACTACTGTTCCTTTATTGCATGCATTTCTAATTTCTTGTTTAATGCCATCCCCAACCTCACTACTACTGTTAGTACCAGACAGGTCAGGTGACAGGAGTATGTGTAAGCGAACATTTTGGGTCCAGTGACCATAATGTCATTAGCTTCAAGTTAATTATGGATAAGGATAGGTCTGGTCCTCGAGTTGAGGTTCTAAATTGGAGAAGGCCAATTTTGTGGAAATGAGAAAGGATCTAGGAAAAGTGGATTGGGATAAGTTGTTTTTTGGCAAGGATGTGTTCAGTAAGTGGAAGACCTTCAAAGATGAAATTTTGAGAGTGCAGAGCTTGCATGTTTCTGCCAGGATTAAAGGCAAAGTTAACAGGCATAGGGAAACTTGGTTTTCAAGGGATACTGGCGATCTGGTTAAGAAAAAGAGAGAGGTGTATAGCAGGTATAGGCAACAAAGGAACAAATGAGGTATTTGAAGAGTATAGAAAATGTAAGAAAATACTAAAGAAGGAAATCAGGAAGGCAAAAAGACATGAGGTTTCACTGGCAGATTATGTGAAGGTAAACCCGAAGGGTTCCTACAAGTATATTAAAAGGATAGTAAGGGAAAAAATTGGTGCCCTAAAAAATCAGAGTGGTTGTCTATGTGTGGAGCCTCATGAGATGGGGGAGATCTAAAACAGCTTTTTTGCACCAGTATTTACTCAGGAAACTGGCATAGCGTATATGGAAGGAAGGGAAACAAGCAGTAGTGTCATGGAACATATAGAGATTAAAGAAGAGGAGGTGCTTGCTGCCTTACAGCGATAAAAGGTAGATAAATCCCCTGGGCCTGACATGATACTTCCTCGGACCTTGAGACAGAACTAGTATAGAAATTGCAGGGCCCTGGCAGAAGTATTTAAAATGTCCTTATCCACAGGTACGGTGCCGGAGGATTGGAGGGTAGCTCATGTTATTCTGCTGTTTAAAAAAGGTTCCAAAAGTAAACCAAGTAATTACAGGCTGGTGAGCCTGCCATTAGTAGTAGGTAATTTACTGGAAGGTGTTCTGAGTGGTCAGATATACAAGTATTTGGACAGCCAAGGGCTGATTAAGGATAGTCAGCATGGCTTTGTGCGTGGTAGATCATGTTTAATGAATCTTGTAGAATTTTTGAAGGTGGTTACCAAGCAAGTAGATGAAGGGAAAGCTGTGGATGTGGACTTTAGTAAGGCATTTGGCAAGGTCTCACATGGAGGTTAGTTCAAAAGGTTCAGACACTAGGTATCCATGGAGATGTTGTAAACTAGATTCGAAATTGGCTTTGTGGGAGAAGACAGGGAGCGGTAGTGGATGATTGCTTCTCAGACTGGAGGCCTGTGACTAGCGGTGTGCCTCAGGGATCTGTGCTGGGAACGTTGTTGTTTGTTGTCTATATCAATGATCTAGATGATAATGTGGTAAATTGGATCAGCAAGTTTGCTCATGACACTAAGATTGGAGGTGATGTGGACAGCGAGGAAGGCTTTCAAAGCTTGCAGAAGAATCTGGACTAACTGAAAGTATGGGCCAGAAAATGGCAGATGGAATTTAATGCAGACAGGTGTGAAGTGTTGCATTTTGGAAGGACAAATCAAGGTGGGACATACACAGCAAATGGTAGGACACTGAGGAGTGCGGAGGAACAAAGGGATCTGGGAATTCAGATACATAATTCCCTGTAAGTGGTGTCACAGGTAGACAGGGTTATAAAGGCGGCTTTTGGCATCCTGGTATTCATAAATCAAAGTATTGAGTATAGCAGTTGGGATGTTATGGTGAGGTTGTATAAGACATTGGTGAGGTCAAATTTGGAGTGTTATGCGCAGTTCTGGTCACCTTTATTCCTTGGAGCATAGAAGAATGAGGGGGGAGTTGATAGAGGTTTACAAAACTATGAGGGGTATAGACAGAGTAAATGCGAGTAGGCTCTTTCCACTTAGATTAGGAAAGATAAAAACGAAGAGAACATGGCTTTAGGCTGAAAGGGGAAAGGTTCAGAGGGAACTTCTTCACTCAGAGTGGTGGGAGTGTGGAACGAGCTGCCGTCTGATGTGGTAAATGCGGGCTCACTCTTAAGTTTTAAGAATAAATTGAATAGATACACGGATGGGAGAGGGCTGGAGGGTTATGGACTGGGTGCAAGTCAATGGGACTAGCGGAATAAAGTTTCGGTACAGACTAGAAGGGCCGAAGGGCCTGCTTTCTGTGCTGTAGTGTTCTATGGTTCTAACAGTACAGCACTGGAAAAGGGCCTATGGCCCACAATGTTGTGCCATGCTAATTAAATTAAAGGTCAAGTACAGCTTATCCGAAATGATGGGGCTAGAAGTGTTCTGGATATTGGATTTTTCCAGATTTTGGAATATACGCAAGGATGGAACCCAAGTCTTAAACACAAAATCCATTTAAATTACGTGTTCAGCTTACACATATATGCTCAAGGTAGAGTCATAGAAAAGTACAGCACATAAACATGCCCTTCAGCCCATCTAGTCCATGCCAAACCATTTAAACTGCCTGCTCCCATCAACCTGCACTGGGACCATGCCCCTCTTTTCCCCTACCATGCAAGTACCTACCTAAACCATAAGACGATAACATATAGGAGCCAAATGGCTGGTCCCAAATCCCACTCAACCCCATACACCTGCCTTCTTGCCATATCATTTGATGCCATCACTGATCAGAAAACAATCAACTTCTGCCTTAAATATACACACGACTTGGTCTCCACTGCAATCTGTAGCAGGGCATTCTACAGACTTACTACTCACTGGCTAAAAATAATCCTCTTTACCTCTGTTCGAAAGGGTTGCCTCTTCTAGTTCTGGATACTCCCACCACAGGAAACATCCTCTCCACATCCACCCTATCTAGTCCTTTCAATATTCAATAGTTTCAATGAGATTCACCCCACGTTCTTCTAAATTCCAGTAAATGCAGGCCCAAACCTAACAAACGTTCCTCATATACTAACCCCTTCATTCCTGGAATCATCCTCGTGAACCTCCTCTGGACTCTAATGACAACACATCCTTTCTGAGATATGGGGACCAAAACTGTTGACATACTCCCAAAGTGCAGACCATCTAGTGTCTTATAAAGGCATGTCATTATCTCCTTGCTTTTATATTCTATTCTTCTTAAAATAAATGCAAACATTTCATTTACATTCTTTACCACAGATTCAACCTGTAAATTAGCCTCTGGGAGTCTTGCATGAGGACTCCCAAGGGCCTCTGCACCTCTGATGTTTGAACCTTCTCCCCAATTAGATAAAAGTCCACACTATTTTTCCTTTCACCAAAATGCATTATCATACATTCCCTAACACTGTATTCCATTTGCCACTCTTTTGTCCATTTTTCTAATCTGTCTAAGTCCTGCTGCAATTGCATTGCTTCCTCAGCACTACCTACCCCTCCACCTATCTTCGTATTACCTGTAAACTTTGCCACAAAACCATCAATTCCATCATCTAAGTCACTGACAGATAATGTGAAAAGCAGCAGTCCCAATACTGAGTCCCCTGAGTAACACCACTAATCACCGGCAGCCAAACAACACACACAAAATGCTGGTGGAACACAGCAGGCCAGGCAGCATCTATAGGAAGAAGCACTATCGACGTTTCCGGCCAAGACCCTTCGTCAGGACTAACTGAAAGGAGAGATACTAAGAGATTTGAAAGTAGTGGGGGGAGGGGGAAATGCAAAATGATAGAAGACCGGAGGGGATGGGATGAAGCTAAGAGCTGGAAAGGTGATTGGCGAAAGTGATACAGAGCTGGAGAAGGGAAAGGATCATGGGATGGGAGGCCTCGGGAGAAAGAAAGGGGGAGGGGGGGAGCACCAGAGGGAGATGGAGAACAGGCAAACAACTAAATATGTCAGAGATGGGGTAAGAAGGGGAGGGGGGCATTAACAGAAGTTAGAGAAGTCAATGTTCATGCCATCAGGTTGGAGGCTACCCAGCCGGTATATAAGGTGTTGAAACATAAAAGGCCCCTTTCATTCCCACCCACTGCCTCCTGCCTGTCTGCCATTTTGCTATCCATGCCAGTATCTTTCCTGTAACACCACAGGATCTTATCTTGTTCAGCAGCCACACTCTCATGATCTGAGTGCATCTGCAAACTCCTTAATCTTTTCACCTTTCACCCTTAACCCATGACCACTGGTTGTAGTCTCACCCAACCTCAGTGCTTGCATTGACCACATTTATACCCCTCATAATTTTGTATATCTTTATCAAATCTCCTCTCAATCTTCTACGTTCAAAGGAATACAGTCCTAAACTATTCAATTTTTCTTTATAACTAAGTATCTCCAGATCTGGAAACATCCCTGTGAATTTTCTCTGTACTCTTTGAATCTTAGTTACATCTTTCCTGTAGAGGTGTGTGACCAAAACTGTACATAATACTCCACTCACCAATATTTTCTACAATTTCAACATAACATCCTATCACCTGTAATAAATACTTTGATCTATGAAGGCCAATGTGCCAAAAGCTTTATGTTGCTATCCACCTGTAATACCACTTTCAATAAATTATGGATCTGTATTCCCAGATCCCATTCCCACCCTCTTCAGTGCCCTACTGTTCACTGTGGAAGCTTTACTCTGATTGGTCATACTGAAGTGCAACATCTCACATTTATCTGCATTAAAATCAATCCACCATTTTTCAGCCCATTTTCCCAGCTGGTCCAGGGACACCCTTTCCGCGCTTTATGGCATGTGTTTGTTAGATGGCCACTGACCCGACGAGAGGATTCATCCGCCCTTTGACAGGTCTTGTTTTTTGTCCTGAAGGGTGTCTAGCCACCCTCCTCACCAGGAAAGCCTGGTGGGGGAGCCAGTTTAGTCACCGACCACCCGACAGGTAGTACTGGGTTACATGGTACCAGTAGTACTCAGACGAGTGACCTGACTCAACCCAGATAAGTGTGAGGTGGTTCATTTTTGCAGGTCAAATATGATGGCAGAATATAGCATTAATGGTAAGACTCTTGGCAGTGTGGAGGATCAGAGGGATCTTGGGGTCCGAGTCTATAGGACACTAAAAGCTGCTACGCAGGTTGACTCTGTGGTTAAGAAGGCATACTGTGCATTGGCCTTCATCAATCGTGGGATTGAGCTTAAGAGCCAAGAGGTAATGTTGCAGCTATATAGGACCCTGGTCAGACCCCGCTTGGAGTACTGTGCTCAGTTTTGGTCGCCTCACTATAGGAAGGACATGGAAACCATAGAAAGGGTACAGAGGAGATTTACAAGGATGTTGCCTCGATTGGGGAGCATTCCTTATCAAGTCAAGTCACTTTTTATTGTCATTTCGACCATAACTGCTGGTACAGTACACAGTAAAAACAAGACAATGTTTTTCAGGACCACGATGCTACATGAAACAGTACAAAAACTACACTGAACTACGTAAAAACAACACAGAAAAAAACTACACTAGACTACAGACCTACCCAGGACTGCATAAAGTGCACAAAACAGTGCAGGCATTACAATAAATAATAAACAAGACAATAGGCACAGTAGAGGGCAGTAAGTTGGTGTCAGTCCAGACTCTTATGAGAATAGGTTGAGTGAACTTGGCCTTTTCTCCTTGGAGCAACGGGGGATGAGAAGTGACTTGATAGAGGTGTACAAGATCATGAGTGGCATTGATTGTGTGGATAGTCAGAGGCTGAAATGGCTAGCACGAGGGGGCATATTTTTAAGGTGCTTGGAAGTAGGTACAGAGAAATTGTCAGGGGTAAGTTTTTTTTATGCAGAGAGTGGCGAGTACGTGGAATGGGCTGCCGGTAGCAGTGGTGGAGGTGGATACGATAGGATCTTTTAAGAGACTCCTGGATGGCTCCATGAGGCTTAGAAAAATAGAGGGCTATGGGTAAAGCCTAGGTAGTTCTAAGGCAGGGATATGTTCGGCACAGCTTTGTGGGCTGAAGGGCCTGTATTGTGCTGTATGTTTTCTACGTTTCTAAGGATATTTTAAATATCTGTTAGAGCCCCTGCAATTTCTATACTAGCCTCTCAAAAGGTCGAAGGGGACAAATTGTCAAGCACAGTGGATTTATCCACCCAAACTTATCTCAAGACAATCAACACCTCCTTTCCCATAATCTGTATATGGTCCATGATCTCACTACTGATTTGCCTCAGTTATGTAATCTCTATTGTGTCTCCTGAGTAAACACTGATGCATAAATTTTAAAATTTCCCCCATCTCTTTCAGCTCCATGCAGATAATCACGCTGATCTACAGTATGACCAATTGTGTCCCTTGAAATCCTTTTGTTCTTAATGTATCAAAAGAAGCCCCTGGAATGTGCTTTCACATTGTATCCCAGAGCAGCCTAATATCACGCTGTATATTAATGATTTAGATGATGGAATAGATCGCTTTGCTGCCAAGTTTGTAGATGATACGAAGATGGTGGAGGGGCAGGTAGTGTAGAGGAAACAGGTAGGGGCATCAAAGGGTACGGAGAGAAGGCAGGGAAGTGGGGATGACTGGAAGAATTGGATGAGCGCATGATTGAATGGCCAAACAGACTCGATGGGCTGAATGTCCTACTTCTGCTCCTATATCTTATGGTCCTATATGTAGGATGCAGAAGGACTTAGATTAAGAGAATGGGCAAGAAAGTGGCAAATAAAATACAATGTTGGAAAATGCATGGTCATGCACTTTGGAAGTAGAAATAAATGCGTGGACTATTTTCTAAATGGGGAGAAAATCCAGGAATCTGAGATGCAGAGGGACTTGGGAGTCCTTGTGCAGAACATGCAGCTGTGGAGGCCAGGTTGTTGGGTGGATTTAAGGCAGAGATTGATGGGTTCGTGATTGGACATGGCATCAAAGGTTATGGGGAGAAGGCCAGGAATTGGGGTTGAGGAGAACAAAAGAAGGATCAGCCATGATTGAATGGCAGAGCAGACTCAAAGGGCCAGATGACTTAATTCTGCTCCTATGTCTTAAGGTCTTATGTCCTATTGAGTCCTAATTTCTCTGTGTTCTCTTGCATTTCTTATACTCAAGTGCCTCATTTGATCCCAAATATCTACACCTGATATACACCTTTTTTCTTTTTTTTCAACCAGGTCCTCAATATCCCCTAAAACTAAGGTTCCCTAAAATTGTTAGCTATTCCTTTTATACTAACAGGAACATGTATAGCAGTGCAAGAAAGTTTGTGAATCCTGTAGAATCTTCTCTATTTCTGCAAAATATGACTTAAAATGTGATCAGATCTTCGCACATGTCCTAAAACTAAAGAGAACCCAATTAAATAAATAACACAGAAATATTATACTTATTCATTACTGATTGAGAAAAACGATCCAATATTACATGCATTTGTTGGAAAATGTAGGTGAACCTCTGGGGTAATGCCTTCTACTAAAACTATTTGGAATCAGGTGTTCCAATTAATGAAATGAGATTTGAGGTGAGGGTTGCAGAAGTGCCCTGCCTTATATAAAAAAATACGAGAAGTCAGGTTACTAACAGAGCCTGCTCTTCTGTAGTGTGCCTCAATCAAAACAACTTCCAGACAATTTTAGAAGAAGAATTGTAGATATGAATGAAGCTGGAAAAGGCTACAAAAGCATTTCTAAAGATTAAATTAGATTCAACTTTGTCATTGTGCCCAGTACAGATACAAAGCCAATGAAATGCAGTTAGCATCTAACCAGAAATGCAATGAATAGTGTTATTTACAAAATAACTGTGAATAAAAAGTAAAGTACAACAGCACACAAATATAAAAGTACTGAGACAGTACAATATGGGTACAATACTGCTTAGCGCTGTGATGTGAGGTTCAGCAGGGTCACAGCCTCAGGGAAGAAGCTATTCCTGTGCCTGCTTGTGCAGGAGCAGAGGCTCCTGTAGTGCCTAATGGATGGGAGAGTAAAAAGTCCACGGTTAGGGTGAGGTGCATCCTTGATAATGCTTTTCGCCCTGCCCAGGCAGCATTTATGGTAGATGTTCTCAATGGTGGGCAATTGGGTGCCGATAATCCACTGGGCAGATTTCACCATACGCTGGAGTGCTTTGTGGTCCAATATGGGACAATTGCCATAGCACGGTGAGATGTAGTTGGTGAGTATTCTCTCAATGATACATCAGTATCCTGGGACAGAGGTAAGCTTTCTTGATGCTCTGCAGGAAATAAAGGCACTGTTGCGCCTTTTTGATCAGGATGGAAGAGTTCAGGGACCAGGTGAGATCCTCGGAAATGTGGACACCAAGGAATTTGAAGCTTGATACACGCTCCACTACAGCTCCGTTGATGTAGATGGGGACATGAGTGTGGCTCCTAGCATGCCTGAAGTCCACAACGATCTCCTTGGTCTTCTAGGTGAAGGGCCAGGTTGTTGTCGGCACACCACACAGCCAGGTGCTGGACCTCGTCCCTGTAGGCTGTCTCGTCATTCCCTCTGATCAGGCTAACCACCGCGGTGTTGTCTGCAAACTTGATTATGGAGTTAGAACCATGAACAGGAACGCAGTCATAGGTGAAAAGGCAGTACAGAAGAGGGCTCAGCACACAGCCTTGAGGCACACAGGTGTTCAGAGTGATAGTGGATGAGGACAGGTTATCTAACTTAACAGATTGGGGTCTGTTAGTCAGAATGTCCAAGGCCCAATTGCAGAGAGATGAGCTGATACCAAGCTGACGAAGTTTGGCGATCAGCTTGGAGGGGATCACAGTATTGAATGCCGAACTAAAGTCAATGTATTAACAGCATTCTGACGTAAGAGTTGGGGCTGTCCAGGTGGGTCAGGGCAGAATGAAGTGCCGTGGAGATGGCGTCCTCTGTTGACCTGTTGGTGTGATAGGCAAATTGATGGGAGTCCAGAATAGTGGGCAGACAGGATTTCAGATGTGATAGAACCAGCCTCTCAAAACACTTTGCAATGACGGGGGTGAGTGCAACTGGGCATAAGTCTGAGTGTTCAGCAGTCCACAGTAAGAGAAACTGTCTACAAATGGAGGAAATACAATACTGTTGCTACTCTCCCTACGCGCAACGCTGATGGAGTGAAAAAGAACCCAAGGATACAGCTAAAGGCCTGCAGGGATCTCTAGAGCTTGCTAAAGTCTCTGTTCATATGTCCACTATAAGAAAAACACTGAACAAGAATGGTGTTCATGGAAGGACACCACTGCTCTCCAATAAAAATACTGCAGAACATCTCAAGTCTGCAAAAGTCTACCTGGATGTTCTACAACACTTATAGGACAATGCTTTGTGGTCAAATAGGACAAAAGTTGAACTTTTTGGTAGAAATGCTCATTGTTATGTTTGGGGAGGGAAAAGGGCACTGCAACCCAACATCAAAACTTCATCCCTACTGTGAAGCATGGTTTGGGGCTGCTTTGCTGCCTTAGGACCTGGACAGCTTGCAACTGTTGAGGGAACAGTGAATTCAAAATTTTATTAAGACATTTTACAGGAGAATGTCAGGGTTGCAGTCCGTCACTTACCGTAGATTTCGCACTACAGAGCGCACCTGATTAAAAGCCGCTGGCTCTAATTTTAGAAAGAAAATCAATTTTGTACTTGTACAAGCCGCACCGGATTTTAGGCCGCAGGTGTCCCACGTTGTAATATGAGATATTTACACAGAAAGATATTACACGTGAGGATTTTTTAACTTTTAATTAAATCCATATGGTAACATAAACAAATACATATTGCAAATGCTTTTTTTCGAACCGTGCCTGTAACGCGGCTACTTTTAAATATACATACGTATCGGTAACACACAGATTACGTTGCGTATACTTTTTTACTGAACAGTGCACGAACAACATTCCAATATCTCCTAACGACTGGTAAAAAATATATATACTGCAGCCTACCAGTAAAAGTTATTGATCGCCTTTAACTTAAAAGCAGCGTTTCGCTCGGGTCTAATGCCGCTCGCCCCCCACCTTCCCGTTTATCGCAAACCGGTATTTCCCACAAGACGCGGCGAAACCGGATGTGACGTCATAGCATCCCGGGATGTAGTACAGAAAACAAATATACCGGGTACTTAAAATACTTCTAACTTTAACTAGAAAATACTAACAAATGAATTACTATGCGAAAATATTATAAACTAAATAACTGCCATAAAGGCAGCACAATGCTTTTCTTCGAGTGTTTTCCATGTTGATGAGGGTGAGTACAAATGACTGATTTACAATAATTTAATTGTGAAAGTGCGCTTGATTTATCGTACAATTTCATTGGACCTCTGTGAACTACTCATCAATTTTATTGGTCTGTTACGAGGCAAAATGTTTTTGGCGGCATGAAAAAAAATCATGCATTAGCCGCACCGTAGTAAAGGCTGCAGTGTTCAAAGCTGTTCAAAATGTGGGAAAAAAGCAGCGGCTTATAATCCGACATCTACGGTAATAGAAGTTGGATAATGCAACAAGACAATGATCCGAAAGATTACAGTAAATCAACAACAGAATGGTTTTAAAAAAAATGTTTTGGAATGGTGGAATCGAAGTCCTGACTTTAATCCTATAGAAATGTTGTGGAAGGACTTGAAGCAAACAATTCATGCAAGGAAGCCCACCAACATCCCAGAGTTGAAACGGTTTTGTAAGGAGAAATGGTCAAAAATTCCTCTAAAGACTGACCAACCATTACCAGAAATGTTTGGTTGAAGTTACTGCACTACAGGGGCGGGGGGGCACACAAGTTACTGAAAGCAAAGGTTCACCTACTTTTTCCAACAAATACATGTGTTGACTTCTTTCTCAATAAATAAATGAACAAGTATAATGTTTTTGTGTTATTTTCTTAAGATCTCTACCTAGTTTTAGGACTTATGTGAAGATCTGATCACATTTTAGGTCACATTTATGCAGAAATAGGGAAAATTCTACAGGGTCCACAAACTTTCTAGCATCACTGTATTTCCCTCTCAGTACTTCACTTCTGAAAGCAACATCTCTAGCTCCATCACGCTGAGTACCAGCACCCCCACCCCCAGGCTGTGTGCTCAGCATGCTGCTGATCAAGCAGCTGACGCATGATTGTACTGCTAGATCCAGCTCAAACCAAATCATCATGTTCACTGATGACACAACAGTAACTGGCCTCATCAACGACGATGAAGAGACAGCATACAGAGAAGAAGCAGAGTGGCTTGTAGAGTCCTGTGAGCACATCAACTTGAGTCTCAATGTGGACAAGACTAAAGAGATGATTGTGAACTTTAGGAAAAGTGCAGGCTGACCACTCCTCACTGCACATACAGAGTTAGGAGTACGAAGTATCTGGGAGTCCACATAATGGTTGATCTCACCTGGTCCCTCAACACCACCCCTTTAATTAAGAAAACAGCAGTGTCTCCACTTTCTGAGGAGATTGAGGTGAGTGAAGCTTCCCCCCCACCCCATTTCTAACCAATTTTAAAGGAGCACCATTGATAGTGTCCTAGGCAGACAGGAACCTGAGTGATGAAGGCACTAAACAGCCACTCTTTTGCTTGCATCTTCAGAAACAGCTTTATTTCTATCCTTGATATCTTTTTTTTCCTTTTCAAGGTTCTTTTGAAGACCCTGACCTGGAGTTACATCCTGACTTTGGTTCTTTGCGGGAACGGGACCCACTCTCAGGGCCTCACGACCGGCTGCTTTTCGATATGCCAAGGACATGGCCTAGAAGAATAGCAAGCTTTCAGGGTGCCAGATTTTCGTGGATCTGGAGGTGGGCAGATTGAAGGCTGGTGTCACTGCCGACTGATGCGTTGAGGTAGAACAAGGAAGATCGGAAACAGCAAGTTTACTGTTGGCTGTGTGCCCAGAGCTCAGAAACAGCATGCAACAGACTTTTAACACCATAAATCAGTGAGTTGTCTTTTTATTTTTCCCCTCTCGCTATGAAACGGGGACACCTCTTTTTCCCTTTTTAGGGAGAGAAAAAGCCTGTGGTATGTCAAATACTGGGTAAACAAGTCAAGTAGTCTTTGGGGTACTGCAAGTCTGTGTCTTTACTGATGCTTTGCTGCACGCTTAAGTACTTGGTGGTAGCGGGGGGTTGTTGCCTTGCTGTTGCTTGTGCGTGGGTGGGTGGAGTTGGGGGGTGCTTTGGGTTTCTAACATTTAACTGTCATTCATTCTTTGAGGCACTCCTCTGTTTTCATGGGTGTTTGCAAAGAAAAAGAATTTCAGAATGTATATTGTATCCATTTCTCTAACATTAAATGTACCTATTTAATGAAGCATCAGAATCTGCTATGGGAACTGCAATGCATCTGACTGCAAGATGCTACAAAGGATTGCTGGGAGGATCATTGAGGTCTCTCTTCCACCTATCTGAGATGTTTATCAGGAGCACTTGTACGCAGGGCCCTTAGCATCGTCAGGGATCCCTCCCATCCATCACACAATTTCTCTGACCCCTACCATCCGACAGAAGGTACTGCAGCATTAGGACAAGGACTATTAGGATGGGTAACTACCGTAGATGTCGGATTATAAGCCGCTACTTTTTTCCCACGCTTTGAACAGCTTTGAACACTGCGGCCTTTACTACGGTGCGGCTAATGCATGATTTTTTTTCATGCCGCCAAAAACATTTTGCCTCGTAACAGTAGACCAATAAAATTGATGAGTAGTTCACAGAGGTCCAATGAAATTGTACGATAAATCAAGCGCACTTTCACAATTAAATTATTGTAAATCAGTCATTTGTACTCACCCTCATCAACATGGAAAACACTCGAAGAAAAGCATTGTGCTGCCTTTATGGCAGTTATTTAGTTTATAATATTTTCACTTAGTAATTCATTTGTTAGTATTTTCTAGTTGAATAAAGTATCTATCTATCTATTTGTTTTCTGTACATCCCGGGATACTATGACATCACATCCGGTTTCGCCGCGTCTTGTGGGAAATACCGGTTTGCGATAAACGGGAAGGTGGGGGGGAGCACATTAGCCGAGCACATTAGACCCGAGCGAAAACGCTGCTTTTAAGTTAAAGGCGATCAATAACTTTTACTGGTAGGCTGCAGAATATATTTTTTTACGTCGTTAGGAGATATTGGAATGTTGTTCGTGCACTGTTCAGTAAAAAACGTATACGCAACGTAATTTGTGTGTTACCGATACATATGCATATTTAAAAGTAGCCGTGTTAGAGGCACGGTTCGAAAAAAAGCATTTGCAATATGTATTTGTTTATGTTACCATACGGATTTAATTAAAAGTTAAAAAATCCTCACGTGTAATATCTTTCTGTGTAAATATCTCATATTACAACGTGGGACACCTGCAGCCTAAAATCCGGTGCGGCTTGTACAAGTACAAAATTGATTTTCTTTCTAAAATTAGAGCCAGCGGCTTTTAATCAGGTGCGCTCTGTAGTGCGAAATCTACGGTACTTCTTCTCCTAGGCTGTGAGACTACTGAACTCCCTGACACCACCCAGGTGTCATCACACATGAAGCGCCATTAGCGTTATGGTTTTTGCTTCTTAACTTGTGTTGTAAATGTACCTTACGCTAAATGCCAATCTTCTGGAAAATATTTTATTATTTGTAATTTATTTGTGATAATATTACTTTGTGTGTTCTGAGTTATATGTACTGTCTTATGCACCTTGGTCTGGATGAACGTTGTTTCATTTGACAATATTAATGTATACAGTTAAAAAACAATAAACTTGAACTTGAAGCTTACCACTTTTTGCTGGAAAACAGCCTATCACAATGCATGCCTGCGAAGTTACTTACATATAGAACAAACAGCAGAGGACCCAGTACAAATCCCTGCCCAACACTAAAAGGCATGGACCTCCAGTCAGAATAAGTCCCATCAACTGCTACCTTCTGTCTTCTCTGAGCAAGCCAATTCACCATTGATCCCATGCATCTGAATCTTCTGGATCAGAAACCCATGAAGGTCCTTCTCATACACCTTACTAAAAAACAGTACATGTAGAAGCATCACAGTTCAACCTTCATTACCTCCTCTCAAAAAATTCAGTCAAGTTAGTTAGATATGACTTGTTCCACACAAAGCCAAACTGACTGTACCTAAGTAGGCCATGGGTTTCTAAATGCACATAAACCCTATACCTAAAAATACTCTCCAGTAACTGCCCTACTACTGAGGTAAGATTCACCAGTTTACAGCTTCCATGTTTCCTATTTCCCTTCTTGAATTGAATATTAGCTATTCCCCACTCCTCTGGGACCTCACCTGTGAGAAAGATCTTGGTCAAGGCCCTAGAAAGCTCATCTCTTGCCTCTCTCAAAAACCAGGAATATATTTCATCTGGCTTTAGGAACTTTTAAGAGACTCAACACTATCTCTTCCTTCATCTCAAAATGCCCTAGCACATTAGTATGCTGCACAGTGACCTTCCTATCCTCCACATCCTTCTCTTTGGTAAATACCAACAGAAAGGAATCATTTAAGCCCTCTCCCGCATCGCCTGCCTTCAAGCATCTCTCTCCTTTATCTGTGAGTGGTCCCACCCCTTCCATAGTTATCTTCTTGTTCCTGATGTATGTGCAGAATGCCTTGAGATTCTCTTTAATCCTACTTCCCAAGAACTTTACATGGCCCCTCCTAGCTCATGTAATTCCCTGAGTTCTTTCTCTCTACTTTCTAACCTACAACACAATACAGGCCCTTTGGCTCATAAAGCTGTGCCGAACATGTCCTTACCTTAGAAATTACCTAGGGTTACCTGTAGCTCTCTATTTCTATGTTTCTATGTACAGCATAGAAACAGGCCCTTTGGCCTATCTAATCCATGCTAAACCATTTAACCAGCCTACTTCCATTGACCTGTACCCAGACCTTAGCCCTCAATATCCATACCATCCACGTACCTCTCTAAACTTCTCTCAAACACTGAAATCGAGCTTGCATTCACCACATGCTGGCGGCTTGTTCCACACTCTCACAACCTCTGAGTGAAGAAGTTTCCCCTTATATCCCCTTTGAACTTTTCACCCTTAACCCATGACCTCCGGTTGTAATCCCACTCAATCTCAGTGGAAAAAGCCTGCTTGCATTTATCCTATTTATACCTCTTAATTTTGTATAGCTCTTTCAAATCTCCTCTCAATCTTCTACATTCCAGGAAATACAGTCCTAACCTGTTCAACCTCCCCTTATAACTCAAGTCCTCCAGAGTCGCAACATCCTGGTAAATTTTCTCTGTACTCTTTCAACCTTATCTTTCCAAATGAGGCACTGGGCCACTGGGAGAACTAAACAATGACTTCTAACTGATCAAAGGTCTTGGCCCAAAACATCTTATTCCTTTCCATAGATTTTGCCTGACCTGCTGAACTCCTCCAGCATTTTGTGTATTACTCTTGATATCCAGAACCTGCAGAATCTTGTGGTTATGGCTATTATGACTTTGAAATTCAAAGTTAATTTATCATCCAAGTATGTATACTATGCATGATTTGTCTCCTTACAGGCGGCCACAAAACAAGAAATCCAAAGAGGCCATTAAAAAACAAGCTAAACACCCAATATGCAGAAAAAACAAACAATAAAAATAAGCAAATAACATTCAGAACTGAAATTTGTGAAAGTGAGTCCACCGCCACCAAGCCAGTCATCAATGCAGCCAATCCAAGAGCTCATTTTTTCAGACCACAGCTTCAGTTCAGTGCAAAGATGAGTAGACCTCACAGAGCATCAAGCTCAACACTTGCCCGTCCTTTAAATATGGTGAAAAAAATAAAATTTAAGATCATGTAAACATTTTTATATGGAGGAGAAACTGGTTCCTACCTGTTATAGAATTAACAACGGAACGAAGAATAGTTGGTGGTTTAATCAGTTCTTTTAAAATGTTGGATTCAGTGGCTAATGGGAACCCATTGTCCAACATCTCTTCCAGGAGCTCGTATACAATCACAACATGATCTTTAATTGATGTCTCTGAGCATTCTCCAAAGTAGTCCTGAAGAGCGAGTACATAATTGTTGAAGAAGTGTCAAGTCATGGGCAAAAGATTCTGTGTGTTCTATATAAAGGCGTAACACGGATAATTTAAGTGTTCTGTACTGTATACAGAAAAACAGCATAAGTTTAAGTTTTGTATAGACAATGCAGTTTTTTTAAATTTTCGCACAATGTTGCTCCGTTGGCGTCTAGTGTGTATGTGATTAACGCAAGATTATGCATTAAGTTTATTTTGTCGATAAATCATGCTGTGGTAAGTTTATTATTTAAACATCATGAGTGAAGCACATCTCAATGATGTTATGGTTTAAATACATGTTATTGAAATGTATTTGATTTAATGTTTCAACACATTAATTGTGGTATTAAAAACGAGAAGACACAGCTGCCCTCCGGACATGCTGTGGTGCCAAACCTGTAGTGTTTCAGCCACTCGGTGCAGGAACTCGATGACAAAGAGCGGCGGCACCTCAGACTGGATGACGGCCACGAAGAAGATGCCATGGCGGTGGGTGCTGACCAGGTAGTGGTGCGGGGTGGCGAGCACAGGCGCCACATTCTCCGGCTGCCCGGCCTTCTCCTGCGCCTCCAAGAAGTAGTCGCAGACGGAGCGGCTCACCACGCTCTTCCAGTGCTTCTCCAGGAAGATGTCCCCGCTGCTGTTAATGAGAAACAGACTGTGGATCATCGTGGCCGGCCCGCGGCTTTCCTCCTGCCTCAGGACTTCATCAGCTAGGATCCGAGCGCCGCCTCCAATCACTGCTGCCTCAACATGGCGGCCTGGCCTAGCGGGCGGAAGGTTTCGCAGCCTTCCCACCGCGCGCGCCCCCGTCCCGTGGCCTCCCTACCGGGCGCGTTCCCGAGGAGCTGGCACTAATGGGATGGGTGTTCGCTGCCCGGCCATTGGCTACTTGCTAATAGTTATGAATCATGTGAAAATTTGAATGTGGTGAAGGTTTTCAGGAGGTTTCAGAGATAAATCAACAAGCATGGCAGGCAAAATATAATGCCCACTTTAAATGACAAGAGAGTGGACAATCTGATGTTCAGAGGGACTTGTATATATGCTGGTACAGGTAAGGGCAACTGAGGTGCGGCAACTGACTTCACAGTAAATGGTGTGTTTGTCATGCAGAGACTAGCACCTCATGTTCCATCTAGATTGTCTACAACCCAATAGTATGAATATTTAATTTTCCAGTTTCAGGTAGGCCTTTGTTTTGTTTCCTTTCCATGTCTCCCTTCCAGCCCTCTGTCACCAATTTTCAACCCCTTTATCCTCCTGGATCTACCCACTGTATCCCTCCAGCATCTGCATCAACCGCTGCAAGTTGAGAGCTTCAAGTTCTTGGGAGTGAACATTAGCAGTAGCCTGTCTTGATCCAACCACAAAGACATCATAGCCAAGAGAGCTCATAACATCCGCTACTTCATCAGGAGGCTAAAGAAATTTAGCATGTCTGTCACCCTTACCAATTTTTATTGATGCATCATAGAAAGCATCCTGTCTGGATGCATCAAGGCTTGGTACAGCAACTGTTCTTCAACTGACCACAAGAGACTACAGAGAGTTCTGGACACAGCTCAGACTATCACAAAAACTAGCAATACCTCTATGCTGCCTCAGTAAAGCAGCCAGTATAATTAAAGACCCCATCCACACCAGACATTCTCTCTTCTCCCCCTCTTCCATCAGGCAGAAGATACAAAAGTCTGAAAGCCTGTCCCATCAGGCTAAAGAACATCTTTTATCCCATTGCTATAAGACCTAAATAGTTCTGTAATACAATAAGGTACAAGTATTGACCTCACATTCCATCTTTTTTTGATCTTGCACCTTATTCTGCACAGACGAGTTGGCTGAAGGGCCATTCTATGCTGTATTACTCTGTGACTCTGGCCATAACAGACAGACATACTTTATTGATCCTGAGGGAAATTGGGTTTCGTTACAGTCACACCAACCAAGAATAGTGAAGAAATATAGCAATATAAAACCATAAATAATTAAATAAATAACCTGGGAGGACATGCTGCCAAATGTGTTGCTCTACTTTATTGTAGTTGATAGTTAAGTGTCAAATACATTAAATAGAACCCTTCCTCTCATGGGGATCAATTAAGACAAGGAAAATTTTAAAAACTTGGACATCGGAAAGAAAACAGGAAATGCTGAAACACTCGGGTCAGGCAGCATCTATGGAAAGACAGATGGACAATATTTCAGGACTGAATGAGAGATGCATGTCAGTTATTGGTGGAAGAGAAGATGGGTAAGTTCTGAACAAGGGTTGAGGCAAGTGCAAAAAGGTAATTACAACATAAGCTTGACAGCTGTGGCAAGGTTGGCATACTAGTACCTGCTACAAGGTGAGAATGAATAGCATGAACGATAATGATGCATCACCCCAATCAGGTCTCAGCACATTTTGATAGGGAGGAAATTTACACACCTGCATGAGTTCCCAAAGAATATGACAACGCTGTGATCTCAGTCTTAGAGACTGATGTCAGAACATCCTTCAGAAAAATGAATCCTCGTCAGGCCCTGACAGCATACCTGGTTAGGTGCTAACAATCTGCACTAAGCAAATGGTTGGAGTGTTCAGAGACATCTTCAGACCTCTGCAGTCCAAGGTTTCAACCTGCTTCAAGATGGCATCATAATACTAGTGCCAAAGGAAATCATCCAGCAGCACTTACAGTACATATATGACAATGAAGAGTTTTC
Organism: Hemitrygon akajei; assembly: GCF_048418815.1. Lineage (NCBI taxonomy): Eukaryota > Metazoa > Chordata > Chondrichthyes > Myliobatiformes > Dasyatidae > Hemitrygon > Hemitrygon akajei. The sequence goes on along the minus strand of NC_133144.1, from coordinate 70,373,853 downwards.
AGAGATTGGTTATGGTTTGAATCAATGCTGGCCTGGACCCACTTCAATTTGCAGCAGGTTTGCAATAGGTCTGCCATCTCACTGGTTCTGTATTCTGCTCTGGAGAACCAGGATAACCAGAACATGCAGCAGGCTGTTGTAATTGACTACAGCTTGGCTTTGCATACCATCATCCCCTCAAAACATTGTCAAACTCCAAGATTTGAGCCTCTATACCTCCATCTACAATGGAAACCTCATCTCCTCCTTACTGACCACCTTAGGCACAAGCTCACCTTAGGATGGCAGTACTGTGCAAGACATAAAATTATATATTACAAAGTAAATAATGCAAAAATAGGTATTAAGTGTTCATCGACCAGTTAGGAATCTGATGGTGAAGTGGAAGAAGCTATTCCTAAATTGTTCAGAGCTGGTCTTCCCGTTTCTCCTCCTTGCCAACAGTAGCATTAAGAAACAGGCCCAGATCATAAGAGGATTTAGTGAAAAATGCTGTCTTCTTGAGACACTGCTTCTTGAAGATATTCTCCACAGTGCTGATAGTTGTGCCTGTGTTGGAGCTGTCAGAGTCTACACACCTCTGCAGGGTCTTTGGATCCTACATGTTGGAGACTGCATTTCAGGCTTGATGCAATCTGTCAGAATGCTCTCTACTGTGCATTTATAGAAAATTGCAAGAGAATTTTCATTATTGCTTCAGTGTGTTCAGATTCAGATGTAATATCACTAACATACGTAGTGAAATGTGTTGTTTTGCGACAGCAGTACATAATAAATTACAATTTTTATATAAAAAATAAAATAAATAGTACAAAAAGAGTGGGAAAATGCTGAGGTATTGTTCATGGGTTCATTGTCCGTTTCAGAAATCTGTTGATGGGGGAGTAGAAGCTGTTTCTGGATTGTGTGTGTGTGTCTCTCACTGCATTTAGAGTTGCTCGCAAAGACCCCACTCATTCTCCCGCCATTACCCGGAGCCGCGCGCATGTCACAGGACAGGATCGTTTCCGCCCCCACCCCCGAAGCCGCGCGCACGTCACAGGACCGCGCACGTCTTGGCCCCACACCGGTGCCATGCTCTTGTCACTGGCCCCGCCCCCTCCCTTCCCCCTCCCCGAAGCCGTGAGCCCGTAGAGCAACTGGAGCGATGGCAGCGGATGAGCCTCAGCCGGCCAAGAAACTTAAACTGGAAGACAAGCCCCTCAGGTAAAAATAAAGTGAGATGGCCATTCCGCCCTGTGCACTGTCCGGATGGTGACCGTTCCCCTGATCTGTGACTGCCCCACGGCCCAGGGGAGGAGAGAACACACCGGCAGTAAGCAGGAGTTTAGGTCAGACTGGGATTGGCGCCTCCCGCTGATAGTAGGCGACCGCTTTTGGTTTGGCTCTGTTTCCTACCATTCAGCTAATATTGAGTCCACGGGCTGCGTCTTTGCCGACCCCCAGCAACGTGAATACTCCCACCCCGGTAACTCCCCCTCATTTCTTCTCTCCCTCCCCAGCACGATGAAGAGTGCCCCCGAGGCGCCGGCATTCCCGACCGGCGGATTAATGTACTGAATTGCCGCCGGTTGTGGTTCACAAGTTGCGCGGGTTTATCACAAACTGCAACACGTTCTTGTTCTGAAGGTCGGGCACGACATCAAAGAGCCCACAGACCAGAATCAGGCCTGTTCAGGCATGGTATGAGCGCAGATCATTCAAACGTGTCAGCCTTGCTGCTGAGTATTTACGTTAACTCGTGACCAAAATGTACCTTATTTCGCATTACTATTATGCAAACATGAACGCCCTTAAAGATAGTCTTTAAAGATACTCCACATGTCGAACATCGTGATCACAAAATATCATTGATCCAGTACTCCAGTGTAAGTTTAATCATTTAAGTTCTAAATCTTGATAATTTTCTAGTTTACTACAATATTGCTGTTATGAATGCATTTTACTATTTTGAACAAAATACTTTAAAATAACAATGCGTAACTATCCATTGCGATTTATAATCAGAACCCCAGGATCAGGTTTATTAATTTTTGTAGTAACAATACGGTGCAAGTACATAAAAATGGGCTGCCGGCAACGGTGGAGGAGGCGGATACGATAGGGTCTTTTAAGAGGCTTTTAGATAGCTATATGGAGCTTAGTAAAATAGAGGGTAAGCCTAGTAATTTCTAAGGTAGGAACATTTTCAGCATAACTTTGTGGGCTGACGGGCTTGTATTGCGCTGTAGGTTTTCTATGTTAATTACAAAAAGTAACAATAAAAGTAGCGGTGCAAAGAAGGAAAGATGACGTAGTGTTCATGGGTTCCTGGACCATTTAAAATCTGATAGCGGAACAAGAGAAAATCTGCAGATGCTGGAAGTCTGAATTTTTAAAAGTCTGAACAGATTAGATATGGCAAAGTTATTTCCAATGTTAGGAGATTCTAGGACAAGAGGGCACAACTTCAGGATTGAAGGACGTCCTTTTAGAACTGAGATGCGGAGAAATTATTTTAGTCAGAGGGTGGTAAATCTGTAGAATTTGTTGCCACGAGTGGCTGTGGATGCCAAGTCATTGGGTGTATTTAAGTCAGAGATAGATAGGTTCTTGATTAGCCAGGGCATCAAAGGGTATGGGGTGAAGGCAGGGGAATGGGGATGACTGGACGAATTGGATCAGCCCATGAATAGCAGAGCACACTCGATGGGCCAAATGGCCTACTTCTACTCCTATATTTTATGGTCTAAATCCAAGCAACACGCACAAAATGCTAGAGGAAATCAGCAGGCCAGGCATCATCTATGGGAAAAAGTACAGTCAATATTTCGGGCCAAGACCCTTCAGCAGGACTGGGAAAAAAAGATGGGGTATAATGAGGTGGGGAGGGGAGAGAGAAAAACACAAGGTGATATATGAAACCGGGAGTGGGAGGGATGAAGTAAAGAGCTGGGAAGTTGGTGAAAGAGATACAGGACTAGAGAAGGGGTAGTCCGATAGGAGAGAACAGAAGGCATGGAGGAAAGAAAAGGGGAGGAGCACCAGAGAGAAACGATTGGCAGGCTGTCTCCCAATCTATGTTGGGTACTCAGTGACCGATATAGATTGGGAGAATGTTTCGTTGAGCACCTACGCTCCATCCGCCGGAAGAAGCGGTATCTCCCAGTGGCCATCATTTTAATTCAACTTCTCATTCCCATTCAGTTATGTCAATCCATGGCCTCCTCTACTGTTGCAATGAGGCGACACTCAGTTGGAGGAACAACTTGTATTCTGTCTGGGTAGCCTCTAACCTGATGGCATGAACATTGATTTCTTGAACTTCCGGTAATGGTCCCCCTTCCCCTTTTCCCTCTCACACCTTATCTCCTTGCCTGCCCATTGCCTCCCTCTGGTGCTCCCCCCCCCTTTCCTTAATTCCAATGCCTTCTTTTCTCTCCTATCGGACTCCCCCTTTTCCAGCCCTGTATCTCTTTCACCAGTCAACTTCCCAGCTCTTCACTTCATCCCTCTCCCTCCGGGTTACACCTTCTGTTTCTCTCTCCTCTCCTCCTCCTCTTAAATCTACTCTTCATCTTTTTTTCTCCAGTCCTGCGAATGGGTCTCGGCCCAAGATGTCAACTGTACTTTTTTTTCCATAGATGCTGCCTGGCCTACTGTGTTCCTCCAGAATTTTGCATCTGATAGCAGAAGCTGTTTCAAAAACGTTGCGTGTGGGTCTTCAGGCTCTTGTACCTTCTCCGTGATGGTAGCAATGAGAAGAAGGCATTCATGATGTTATCAGAAAGTGAATTTACCTATATGATATTAAAGTTGACAGTTTAATCAATGTTTATCAGATTATTTACCAAAACAAATTAAGTGCATTGGTGGCATAATGCTTAAAAAATAAATTAGTGACTAGTGATTTAGACTTTAAATCCAAGGGCCAGGATTCAAACATCACCAATTTAAAATTGGTTAATAACTTGAAATTAAAATCATGTTCAGAAAGCAGAAGCTGCTGGAAATTGGAAATTAAAATAAACTATATGGAAGACAGTCAATTTGATCAGGCAGCAACTGGAGAGAAAACTGAGAATGAATGTTTCAGGTAGGGAATTTTTTTCAGATTTGTTTATCACATGTATGTCAAAACAAACAGTGGAATGCGTCCTTTGAATTAACAACCAACACAATCTAAGGATGTGCTGTGGTCAGCCGGTAAATGTCATCGTATATTCTGACACCAACATAACACAGAACATTCACCATATCTGAAAAGTCAGTAAAGCTGATAAGTGAAAAGGCTGGAATGATGATAAAAGGGTGGAGACTGGGAATCTAAATGTGACTGAACTTATCTTACACACACTGGGTCCATGCTTCCTCCCAAGACAGCAATTCTGCTGGTCTCGTTTCAACTTTCTATATCCCTGAATGATTGCCACTTATTCTCAAAAGCAAATGCCATAAAGGGTTCATTAATTCGTTCTGCCATAACCCTACAACAAACAATTTAGAGAAGCCATCTAATCTACCCAGAAATATTTAGGATGTTGAGGGAGCTCATAGCATCTGGAGGAAATCCACGTGGTCATGAGAGAATGTACTTTGGGTGTTTAAGAGAGGGTATTGATTGCTTGGAGATGCCTGGAGATGGAAGTAGAGGAAGCTGAATGGAGGCTGTGAAAATATGCTGGAACTTTGAAAATGAGAATACAGGTTGGAAATCTGAAAAAGAAGAGACTACATCTATAGAGACAGAAAAATGAGATGTTGCTGATTGATGACATTGCGTAAGTACAGGGAATTCTAATACAAAAAAGAAATATGGTTGTCGGAAATTGTTGAATTCACCATTGAGTCCCAGGAGCTGTCGTGCTCTTGAATGACCTACACACTTGGCTTACGTTGGACTAGTTTGAGGACAAAAACAGAAACCATAGTGAGTGTGGGTCAAGCATTTTGAGGCTCAAGGTTACTCCTGTGAACTCATTGTAAGTCTTTTGTAAACTACTCACCAAATTTCTGTTTTGGAGCCACATTGCTAACAATTCCAAAACTACCGGCCCACCACCAGATATTCCAATTGTCATAGAGATGCCTTTTTATTAAATATCCGCTACATATTGGCTACTCTACCAATGAAAACAACTTCAGTTTATTTGGTCTTTCCACAAAGCTGAAAATTAACAAGGTGCAGTACTCTACACCATGTGCAATCATATACTTCCTGTAATGTGGTGTCCATAGGAGTAGAATTATGCTATTAGCCCCATCGGGTCTGCTCCGCTATTCTATTATGGTTGATTTATTACCTCCTTTTACCCCTTTCTCCTTCCTTCTCCCTGTGACCTTTGATGCGCTGAACCTATCAACCTCTGTATTAAATATGCCCAATGGCTTGGCCTCCACAGTCATCTGTAGCAACCCTCTGGTGAATTAAATTCTTCCTCTATTCTAAATGGATGGTCCTCCATTCTGAGGCTGTGCCCTCTGGTCCCAGACTTCTCCCACCATTGGCAACGTCCTCACCACATCCACTCTGTCTACACCTTTTAATAGAAAATTATAGCTGGGATCTTAATGTCCAAGATACACTTCATATCAAAAGGACAGGCAGGAGGGCAGTTGGGGTGGTGTTGCTTTTTTTGTAAAAAAAAATATGAAATTAAATCATTAGGAGGAGGTAACATGGATCAGAAGTTGCTGAATCATTGTGGATAGAGCCGAGGAACTGCAAGGGTAAAAATACCCCAATGGGAGTTGTGTACAGACCTTCAAACAGTAGTAAGGATGTGGTCTAAAAATTACAATGGAAGATAGAAAATGCATACCAAAAGAGCAATGTTACAATAGTCATGGGGTGATTTCAATATGTAGGTAGATTGGGAAAATCAGGTTGGTGCTGGATTCCAAGATGAGGAAATATCTAGAATGCCTACAAGATGGGTTTTTAGAACAGATCGTGGTTGAGTCCATTTGGGGATCGACTATTCCAAATTGAATGTTGTGTAATAACCCAGAATTGATTAGAGAGCTTAAAGTAAAAGAACACTGAGGGGCAAGTGATCATAATATCAAATTCACCCTGGTATTTGAGAAGGAGAAGCTCAGGTCAAGTGTATCAGTATTACAGTGGACTAAAGGGAATTATAGAGGCATAATTCCTTGACTTCTCTAGTGCCTTTAACACCATCCAGCCCAAGATCTTAAGGCACAAACTAACAGAGATGGGAGTAGACCCTCACATGGTGGATTGGATAGTGGACTACTTGACAGATAGACCTCAGTATGTGCGGTTGGGAGACTGTAGGTCTGACACGGTGGTCAGCAGCACAGGGGCGCCGCAGGGAACCGTACTCTCTCCGGTCCTGTTCACCCTGTACACATCAGACTTCCAATATAACTCAGAGTCCTGCCATGTGCAGAAGTTCGCTGATGACACGGCCATAGTGGGGTGTGTCAGGAATGGACAGGAGGAGGAGTATAGGAAACTGATACAGGACTTTGTGATATGGTGCAACTCAAACTACCTGCGTCTCAATATCACCAAGACCAAGGAGATGGTGGTGGACTTTAGGAGATCTAGGCCCCATATGGAGCCAGTGATCATTAATGGAGAACGTGTGGAGCAGGTTAAGACCTACAAGTATCTGGGAGTACAGTTAGACGAGAAGCTTGACTGGACTGCCAACACAGATGCCTTGTGCAGGAAGGCACAGAATCGAATGTGCTTCCTAAGAAGGTTGGCGTCATTCAATGTCTGTAGTGAGATGCTGAAGATGTTCTATAGGTCAGTTGTGGAGAGCGCCCTCTTCTTTGTGGTGGCGTGTTGGGGAGGAAGCATTAAGAAGAGGGACGCCTCACGTCTTAATAAGCTGGCAAGGAAGGCGGGCTCTGTCGTGGGCAAAGTACTGGAGAGTTTAACATCGGTAGCTGAGCGAAGGGCGCTGAGTAGGCTACGGTCAATTATGGATAACTCTGAACATCCTCTACATAGCACCATCCAGAGACAGAGAAGCAGTTTCAGTGACAGGTTACTATTGATGCAATGCTCCTCAGACAGGATGAAGAGGTCAATACTCCCCAATGCCATTAGGCTTTACAATTCTACCGCCAGGACTTAAGAACTTTTTAAAAGCTATTATTAATGCTTTTTGAGACGGTGATTTAGATGCATATCATATTTTTTTACTGAGTTAAGTATTGTATGTAATTAGTTTTGCTACAACAAGTGTATGGGACATTGGAAAAAAAGTTGAATTTCCCCATGGGGATGAATAAAGTATCTATCTATCTATCTATCTATCTATCTATATGAGAGGAGTTGGTCAGAATTGATTGGGAAAGAACACAGGCAGGCATGACAGCAGAGCAGCAATGGCTGATACTTTTGGAGGCAGTTTGGAAGGCACAGCATATATACATCCCAAAGAGGAGAAAGTATTCTAAAGGCAAGTTGGCACTACTGTGGCTAACTAGAGAAGTCAAAGCCAAAGAGAGGGCAAATAATAGAGGAAAAGTTAGTGGAAACTTAGAGGATTGTGAAGCTTTAAAAAACTAACAAGGCTGCTAAAAAAAGTCAATAAAAAGGTAAAGATGGAGCATCAAAGTAATTAGCCAATAATATTAAGAGGAATGCCAAACATTTCTTGAGATACGCGAGGTGTAAAAGAGGTGAGAGTGGACACCAGACCGCATAAAACAATGCTGGAGAGGTAGTAATGGGAGGACGAGGAAATGACAGATGAACTAATTAAATTTTTTCCATCAGTCTTCACTGTCGAAGACACTAGCGGTATGGTAAAAATCCCAGGGGCCCTGAAGTGTGTGAAGTGACCAATACTAGAGAGAAGGTTTGTGGGAAACTGACAGGTCTGAAGATAGATAAGTCACCTGGACCAGATGGTGTACAACCAGGGTTCTGAAAGAGATGGCTGACGTGATTGTGGAAGCATTAATAATGATCTTCCAAGAATCACTAGATTCTGGACTAGTCCAGAAGACTGGAAAATTGCAAATGTCACTCTACTCTTCCAAGAAGGGAGAGAGGCAGAAGAAAGGAAACTATAGGCCAGTTAATCTGACCTCAGTAGTTGGGAAGATGTTGGAGTCGATTATTAAGGATGAGGTCTCAGGATAAAGTAGGCCGTAGTCAGCATGGTTTCCTCGAGAAAATTTGTTGGAATTCTTTGAAGAAATAACAAGCAGGTTAGACAAAGAATCGGTTGATGTAGTTACTTGGGTTTTCAGAAGACCTTTGACAAGGTGCCGATGGTATTATAGGGAATATTCTAGCAGTGCTCCATTATGAGTTGAGGACCCAGAACCCTCACGTCTTAATAAGCTGGTAAGGAAGGCGGGCTCTGTCGTGGGCAAAGTACTGGAGAGTATAACATCGGTAGCTGAGCGAAGGGCGCTGAGTAGGCTACGGTCAATTATGGAAAACCCTGAACATCCTCTACATAGCACCATCCAGAGACAGAGAAGCAGTTTCAGCGACAGGTTGCTATCGATGCAATGCTCCTCAGACAGGATGAAGAGGTCAATACTCCCCAATGCCATTAGGCTTTACAATTCAACCGCCAGGAGTAAGATATGTTAAAGTGCCGGGGTTGATTGTATTTAATGTATTTAAGTAAACTACTTAAGAACTTTTTAAAAGCTATTATTAATGCTTTTTGAGAGAGTGATTTAGAGGCATATCATATTTTTACTGAGTTAACTATTGTATGTAATTAGTTTTGCTACAACAAGTGTATGGGACATTGGAAAAAATGTTGAATTTCCCAATGGGGATGAATAAAGTATCTATCTATCTATCTATCTCTGTGGAAGGAACATCTGGGAAGACACTGAGCTCTCTGGATCCAGTAGTTGTGACTATGCCGAAGTCATTTACAAACTGGGAACACCAATCGGAAGTAAAAACAGAAAATGTTGGGACTAATCAGCAAGCTGGGCAGCATCAGCAAAAAGAGAAGTGGTTAATCTTTTGGGTTCATCCATTGGAACAGTACTGAACATTACTCAGATGATGTACAGTAATTAATAAGTACGTATTTGCAACATCTCCACAATCACCATCATCACAAGGCTGTTTGTTTAGCCCCTGACTCTCCTGGATTTATACTTGTGACTGTAAAGCTAAGTACAGCTCCTTTACCATATTCATGTATGTTGACATGACCACAGTTGGCAAATCAAAGGTGGGGACAATTCAGGATACAGAATGGAGGTAGAAAATCTGGTTGAATGGTGCCAGAACAACAGCCTCCCACTGAGCATCAACAAAGCCAAAGAGCCAAATATTGACTAAAGTATGAGGAAACTGGAGGTCCATTTGCCAGTTCTTATTAGGAGATCAGAAGTGGAGAGGGTCAGTGACTTTAAATTCATGGTGTTATCATTTCAGTATATGTGTCCTAGGACCAGCGTGTAAATGCTATCACAAAGAAGACATGATAATATCTCAGCTTTTAAGCAAATTCTTCATGTCATCTAGAACTCTAACAGACTTCTATAAATGCACAGTGGAGATTATCCTGACTGGTTGGATCACTGTCTGGTATGGAAATAACAATGCTCATCAACAGAAAAGCCTATAGAAAGTGGTGGATGCAGCAGTCCATCACAGGCAAAGCCCTCCCAAACATGGAGCACATCTACAAGATGTGCTGCCACAAGAAAGCAGCATCCACCACTGAGGACCCCAACATCCAGGCCATGCTGTCTTCTCGCTGCTTCTATTGGGAAGAAGGTACAGAAATCTTAGATCCCACACCATCAGGTTCAGGAACAGTTATCACCTTATAAGTATCAGGTTCCTAAACTTATGTGGATTCTTCACTTGCCTGATTTCACAACCTATGGAATCACTTCGAAGGACTCCACAACTAGTGTTTTTGTTATTATTTTACTTTTTTGTATTTGCAGTTTCTTTTTTAGCACATTGGTGCTATTGATTCTATTGTATGTCTTTATTCTACTATAACTATCCATGAGAAATTGAACCTGAAGGTAGCAAATGCTGACATATATGTACTTCAATAATAATTATTTGGAACTTTGAGCTTAATTATTTTACCAAACTGGGTAAATTACTCTTGAAGTGCCAGGCAGTTTGTGCATGTACTTCTCAAATGCAGTATTGCAGTATTTTCTGCAATAACCTTGCAATATTGAAAGAAATCACTAAACAATTACCATCAACAGATCACTTGCAATACCAGAGGAAACAACACACTGGACTATTGTTAAACCACCATTAAGAATGCCTACTGTGCTATTCCATGCTGTCACCATGGTAAGTCTGATCACCTGGTTGTACTTTTACTCCCTAAGTATAGGCAGAGACTGAAGACTGCAGCACCAGTGAGGAACAAGAAGGTATGGACAAAAGAAGCACAGGAGTGCTTACAGGATTGCTTTTAATCGGTGGTTTGGACTGTATTCAGGTATTCAGCTGAGAATCTGGATGAGTATGCTGCAGTTGTTACCAACTTCATTAAAACCTGTACGGATGAGTGTGTTCCTACAAAGATGCTGTACATTCCCAAACCAAAAGCTGTGGATGAACCAGAAAGTACATAGTCTGCTAAAGGCTAGATGTGTGGTATTCAAGTCTGGCGACCCAGAACTGTACCACAAAACCAGGTATGACTTGTGGATGGCTATTTCATGGGCGACATCGGATGCATGACAGCTCTGGCAGGGTTTGCAAGACATTGCTTCCTACAAAGCGAAACCCAATAGCATGAATAGCTTTACTACCAGATGAACTCAGTGCCTTCTATACCCACTTTGAAAGGGAGAATATAACTGCAGCTGTGAAGATCCCTCCTGCATCTGATGACCCTGTACTCTCTGTCTCAGAGGTCAATGTTAGGCTTTAAAAGAGGGTGAACCCTAGCAAGGCGGAAGGTCCTGATGGAGTACCTGGTAAGGCTTTGAATACTTGTGCCAACCAACTGGCTGGAGTATTCAAGGGCACTTTCAACCTCTCATTGCTATGGGTAGAGGTTCCCACTTGCTTCAAAAAAGGCAACAATTATACCAGTGTCCGAGGAAAAATAATGTGAGCTGCCTTAATGACTATTGCCCCAATAGCATTCACAACTACAGTGATGAAATGCTTTGAGAGGTCGGTCATGACTAGACTGAACTCCTGCCTCAGCAAGGACCTGTACCCACTACAATTTGCCTATTGCCACAATAGATCAATGGCAGACGCAATCCCAATGGCTCTTCATACGGCATCAGACCACCTGGACAATGCAAACACCGATGTCAGGATACTGTTCATTATCTATAGCTCAGCATTTAATACCATCATTCCCACAATCCTGATTGATAGGTTTTACAGAACCTGGTCCTCTGTCCCTCCCTCCCTGGATCCTCGACTTTGTAACCAGAAGACCACAATCTGTGCGGATTGGTAATAATATCTCCTCCTCACTGACTATCAACACTGGTGGATCTCAGGTGTGTGCTTAGCCCACTGCTCTACTCTCTATACCCATGATTGTGTGGCTGGGCGTAGCTCAAATACCATCTATGAATTTGCTGATGATACAGCCGTTGTTGGTAGAATCTCAGATGTACAGGAGCAAGATATACCAACTAGTGGAGTAGATTCTCAGCAACAACCTTGCACTCAACGTCAGTAAGATGAAAGAGCTGATTGTAGACTTCAGGAAGGGAAGACGAAGGAACACATACTAGTCATAGAGGGATCAGAAGTGGACCAAGTTCCTGGGTGTCATGATCTCTGAGGACCTAACCTGGTCCTAGCATATCAATGCAGCTATAAAGAAGGCAAGACAGCGACTACATTAAGAGTTTGAAGAGATTTGGAATGTCAACAAAATCACTTAAGAACTTATAGTAATGCCATGGAGAGCATTCTGACAGGCTGCATCACTGTCTGGCATGGGGGCGTGGGGCTACTGCACAGGACTGAGAGAAGCTGCAGGGGGTTGCATATTTAGTCAATTCCATCTTGGGTACTAGCCTACAAAGTACCCAGGATATCTTCAAGGAGCGGTGTCTCAGAAAGACAGCGTCCATTATTAAGGACCCCCAGCACCCAGGGCATGCCCTTTTCTCATTGTTCCAATCAGGTTGGAGGTACAGAAGCCTGAAGACACACACTCAGTGATTCAGGAACAGCTTCTTCCCCTCTGCCATCTGATTCCTAAATGGGCATTGAACCCTTGGACATTATGTCACTTTAATATATATTATTTCTGTTTTTGCAAGATTTTTAATTTATTCAATGTACATATATTGTAATTGATTTACTTATTTACATTTATTTTTTCTTCTATATTATGTATTGCATTGAACTGCTGCTGCTAAGTGAACAAATTTCACAACACATGCCAGTGATAATAAACCTGATTCTGATATTGTTTGTATATGCTGCATTTTTTGTTTTATTTCGATTTCTACCATCCACTTTTTACATTTTCAAATCCTTGTACTGAGCTTGTCAAGGACCATTTGACCCAGTTGCTGCATAGTCTGCTGATCCCAAATAAAACATAGGAGCAGAATTAGACTAACTGCCCCATTGAGTCTGCTCCACCATTCCATCATGGATGTTCAACCACCTCAGAACCTACAGAACTAAACTGAAGGTTTTCTCTATGAGGAACAGATTTAAATGAAAGATTGTGTGCCACTTTGAATATATTGAAACATTCACAACAACAGTTTTCTTTGAATTTTTGTATGAAGGCTTATCAGCCACATCAAAATTATTTGATGTCAGGCATATAGATTGGGAATGATGGCATAATGTACAGTAAATCTACATGGATGTTACTTGACATATATTCTGAATCTGTTTATCCTTTGCACATCTACATTATCTAAATATTCTGAATATTTTTGAAATAATGTGGAATTGAGCTTATTTTTAGCATTACATGCTAATAATTCTCAAATGCAACTAAAATCTTAGCCTGGGTGTTCTATTGATGTATAATGTGAGTTTAACTGTTATTCATTCTTATTATGAATGTTCTTCTTAGTCCACAAATATAAGCCATGTAACCAAAGCCGCCTTAATCCTTTGTAGTGTTGACATTGAAATAGAAATGAAGATTAGTAATGGTTAGATTTTTACAATTAAGTCATAATATCACCACAGGCATCAGACTTGTTTTGCCATCTGTATAAGTAACTGGCTCACTCCATACATGCAACCAAATTCCATGCGATCAGTGCAGAAATTGCATCTCATAAATGTCAAATGATGTATTTCCACAAACAAGGTAAATATCTTGAAACAGCACACAAAATGCTGGAGGGGGCCAGGCAGTATCTATGTAAAAGAGCAAACAGTTCTTTTTCAAATATTGCTTTTTAGCAAGACATGGCAAAATTATTGTAAATTCAAATTAAATCAGTGGCTTCATTTGATACCTGATGGTTTCCTCGTTGTTACTGCCTTTTCTGTTTTGACAAGTACTTAAAACGGCCCTTTGTATCAAAGTGAAAAATGATTCCTTTTCAATAATAGCAACAAGGACCATTAGCTAACCTTAACACTAAAACATTAAATCGGAAATATGTTTTCATGTCAAATCTGCATGTACAGTACCTTGTCAATCCACTCGGGGTAGAAGAGAGGAGAATTTTATACTTTTTGAGGATCCGGATTTATCTTTTATTAACACATAAATACACAACTATAATGAACGTTTTAATGCTTGTGATTGCTCCTGTTGTGTGAGTGGTATTGAGAGTGTATTAATTCCGCTGTTCTGCATTCAGATGGTTCATGTGAGCTTGTTTTCCCATATTCTCGGAGGCGGGCGATCCTACTTCCGTGAAGTTGTAAAAGATTTAACATTCAATCATTTGCCTAGACTCACTGTTATGTATTGTAACTAAAGTTGATCATGTTTAAATAAACAACCAGAATTAGCTAATGTCTGCACGTTTTGTAACGTTGCAATGTTAACTTGATTATGCTTGGAAGAGCTCGTTAAAAACTGCGAATACAGCAGTATATATGACGTGAGCGGCGTCAGGGAAAATGTTTGATCGAATGCCGTGATTGGCTGAGGAGCCGTCACTCGTCGCGCTCTGGTCGCTGCGATGTTGTGAATGGGAGCAACCGATGAATGGGTTGTGGTGAGGGCGGGTTTTCCGGTTCCAGGTTAGATTGATACATTTCACCGATGTCAGTCTGAGATAGGAGTGTGAATCACCGGCGGGAAGTGTGCTGCCCAACTCTTAATTCAGCCGACTGCGTTTACTGAATCCATTTAGCATGACGTGTCTCAGGTAAGTATTAGGTTGTGGAAGGACCTGTTTTGGATTGTGCGCTGATGCATTTATTTTTATGTGTTTTCTTGGCCCTTTCGCCCCCTATTTTTGCTTTTTAATTGCAGTCTGCTGTCAGACCCAGCCAAAGCAGTTAGTGAACGAGCAGTTGACAAGAGGGTGAGATATTCTTTTATGACATTTATTTAAACCTTTACGGCAATTCTATGTCAGATATTTCCACAATGTCGATTTTAAAACACCTGTTGAATCGCTCCTTTTCGTACTGGCAGTAACAGATCTTAATGGAAGTCCATCCACTCCATATAAACTTTCTGCTCCACATAGAAAAGGGCATTGGGTTTCACTTTACGCTCAAGCTCTTATCTTCATGTGATATCTATGCTGACAAGAAGGCATCTTGGACTTCATATGCAGTATTTGCTGTTCCCAAACATGCTCTTTTAGCGGGGAAATCATTATATATTACTGTAATGAAGCTTGAAAAATTTCACCCTCTTAGTTTAGCTCGGCCAATCTGTAATAACTTTCTTACAAACAGATCTGGTTGAGGAATTATTTAGCACTCAAAATTTTGAATGAGAAATTAAATCGGTTTCTCGTGGTTTGGACTTATCTCTGTTTTATAAATGCTAGTTTTATAAAAATACAAAAGCCTGCCTAGTTTTCCCATTCCTCAAACTTATACCAGGCAGAGAATGTTTTTCTTTTAATAGGGCCATTGTGTTGATCTTGGAATTTAAAATTCTACTTTTCCATGGGTGAATGAAATCCAGATGGCAATTTTTTTTTTCTAGTGTGCACTTTCATTGCTGGAGAAAGATACAAACTATTGATATGTAAGTTCTATTTTTTTTAAATCCTTGGAGGTTGAATTTGTTAGTGTAAAGGGAGTATATGCTGGCACATCACTTCAAAAACTGACCACTAGTCCGTATGGCACCACTTGCCTTCGCTTTCCTACATTGACCTCTTTAGCAACAAAACTAGAGAGACTGATGTTTTTAGCTATCAGTGTGTTGGTGCCACGTTTCGGGGAAACATATGATTCCTTTCCCATGGTTACTATGATGTAAAAACATACCAAATTCTTCGGAGAAACTCAACTCATTTGTAAAACAGTAAGACCTCTGAGGGAACCTTGGAAGTCTAATTCTAAAGTGAACCTACCCATTTCCCTTGGATTATAGGGCACTTTTTATCACTAAATTCCTCATCTAAGATATTTCAATTTTTTCCCAAAATGTTTGAAAGTAGCATTGCACTTGATGTTAATATTCTGCAGTTTGCTGCATAACTGTGTTATCAAGGTAAATCAGTGAATAATAACATGATTTTTCTGTTAGCTAGAACAAGTAAATGGGAATAACTTCAAGGTAGTGTTTTATTAAGGGCAAATGAAGTTGTGTTCTGTAAAGCAAATTGAATGGCTTGCATAAAATTTATACAGACAATATTAGACAAATGATTCAAATTTATCCACGCATTTTAATGACACTGGCTCAGGAGCCGATGGGTGCATTGATTCTGTTCCATCAACATGCTTGGTCTGTGAGTTAGAACAGTTATGTTATTGGCTTGAAGATTTCCACAATATTGTCTTTATAATTGTTATAGCTCCATATTTTAACTTCTGGGTAGGCTGTTAGTAAATGAACTGATATATGTTTTACCAAATTTCTAGAAGGAATAAATGTGCATCAAACCAACACCAGCTTGCGAGTGTAGGAGGATATAATTAGGAACTTGACTTCTCAGCCTTTCCTTTTATTCAATACAATCATGTCTGATATGCTCAGGTCTCGCCACTTTTTCTGTACCAGTTCTCCATCATCATCAGTTCCCTAACCTTTCTCTCAGAAAACTTTCTACCTTTTTGTTCATGCCCTCAGTATCTAGTCTTCAGGACTCTGCACCTCAGTTTTAAATTACTGCCCCCCGAATGTTTGAGTTGATGACTGAGAAAACTGTGCCTACATGTTCCCTTTCACATCTATGATGATTTCAGTTTCAAATACAACTGATAGTCCCATATTGAAAAAGTTGTAGGTATTGTTGAAAGGACTAAATATGGATGTGGAGAAGATATTTCCTATGGTGGGGTATCCAGAACTAGAGGGCACAGCCTCAAAATTGAGGGGCGACCCTTTAGAACAGGGGTAAGGAGGATTTTTTTTAGCCAAATAGTAGTAAATCTGTGGAATGCTGTGCTACAGACTGTGGTGGAGGCTCTGTCTATGCGTATGCTTAAGGTGGAAGTTGATCGTTTCCTGCTCGGTCAGGGCATCAAAGCATATGGTGAGACAGCAGGGGTATGGGGTTGAGTGGGATCTGGGATCAGCAATGATGGAGTAGTGGAACAGACTCGATGGGCTGAATAGCTTAATTCTGCTCCTATGTCTTACAGACTTATAGCCAGAAAAGGATTCCAGTAACATCTTGTGCAAGGGTGATGCAGAGGATGTATTGTGGCTTTATTGTTCAAGGGAGTTCCCAAGAACTTCACTGCAGCCAACTGGAAATATTTCATACTGAGAAGTCTTTTTTACTCAGTTGTTTTGTCTGAAATATGCAGTTAAATTCTGTGATCTACATACAATATGTCTTATTTAAGTCCAATTTTGTGTGAATTTACCAGAGGAAGTGCTTGTATTTGCATAGACGTACAAACAAGCTGGATGAACTCAGCAGGTCGGGCAGCATCCGTTGAAAGAAGCAGTCAACATTTTGGGTCGAGACCCTCCGTCAGGACCCTTCGTCAAATACCTTTGTATTTGCATAGTTTGTTGTCTTTTGCATATTGGTTGTACATCTTGCGTGTGGTTTTTAATTGATTCTGTGGTATTTCTTTGTATTTACTGTGAAACAAGAAAATGAATCTCAGGATAGTATATGATGACGTGTACTTTGATAATTGAATTAATTTACTTTGAGCTTTGAACTTTTGAATTAATATAGCCTTGTGCTTTAATTTTAGACAAAATATTCTGTTTGGAATGGGAAACCCCCTTCTTGACATATGTGCTATCGTGGACAAAGATTTTCTGGACAAGTAAGTTTTTACAATACTTTGAAAGTATAGGTCTTTGTAAGTTTTGTCAGAATTATGTCATGCAGAAGTTTATGCATGACGATGCTGCAGACTTGATGCTGAATAGTGTATGTAGTGGAACTTGGAGCACTTCATGTGAAAAGAATTGAATGTATATGATACTGAATCAATTTTGATTCTAGATAAATGTTTTTATTGCATGTACGGATTCCGATATGACAAGTTTAGATATTAATTGTAAAGTTTATTGAAATGTAAACTCATGGATTCTGGTTGAGATTAGTTTCTGAAGTGTGTTGTGTTCCAATTGCATTTTGCTGTTTTAAGAACAGGTCTGGTGAAGCAGTAAAAACCATTTCCTGAAAGTAACTTCTGATGTTACAAGAATTCCATATTTAAAACTGATATCTGTAATTATCTGCTTTGCAGCAACTTCAGAATGCGGACATTTTCTTCCATTTGTGTTAAGTTTTGAATAGCAGGATCTGTTACTCGTCACAAGAAGTGGGGGATTTAAGGACCAATACCCATCAGGACTTGTTCTTCAGTTGTAAATTGATTTGGTAATTAGGCATTTGGCAAGGGCCAATAAAATGTTGGGTTTAAGTAGAGTGACCATTTTGAGAGCTGTCGTAGAGTAAGCTGTCAGGGTTAGAGTGGGGAACAGAGGCTTTGGTGAGACAGGCAGAGGCTAGAGTGAGGCTTCTATCAACTTTTTCTTTATTGTATTATGTTGGGCTTGAAATTCTGCCCTGTGTTCGTTTAGGAAGAGAGACAACCAACACCGGAATTTTACAAAACTTGGGTTTATTGCAGAATCCGTAACTGGCACAGCGAATCGACGGAGTCGCTGGAGAAGGCGCGTTCCGACTTCCCCTTACAATCTGCTCTTATTTATATCCCTTTTCCCCCCAGCACAACCCCCCGCTACATATTAGGTAATATCGAGCACTCGTGTCCATCTTATTGGCCCGACGCCATACACTCACGAGTTACCTGTTTCTTTTGTTTACTGAATCGCGTGACACTGGTAGTTTCGGTGTAGCGGAATCCCCAGTTTTGCTTCCCCTCTCCCTCGCATTACGTGAGCCACTCCTGACCTGTAATGGCAGTCTCGAATTAACCCTAACATTAACCCTAACACTCCCTCCCTTGGCCTCCCAGAGGCCACATCCCTTACAAGCTCTTCCGCGGCTGCCAGGATCAGGCAGGGAGGTGAGCGTCCCCCGGCACTCTTTGGCGTGTCCTCCCTATTTGCTTATCCTGATTTGTCCGACCTAGGGTCACAAAATATGGGTAGGGGTTCCCTAAACATCCGCAATTTTTACAAGTAGCATGCAACATTTCAGAAAACGTATTCAAGAACAAATTCACAATCCCCCCCTTGCCATGGTCCATTTCAGTCCGTGTCCTCCCATAGCGCGTCCGCTTTCCGGGAGGGCCGTGTCCTCCCCTTCCACCGGGAACAAGGGTGCCTGGTACGCCGGTGGAGGTCCATCCTTTCCGGTCAAGGCTCGATCTATAGTCCCGCAACAACAACCACACGTAATAAAGATAGCAATTGAAACAGACAGTCCTAGAGCCGACTGTCCCAGAAACGCTCCCCACTTGCCAGAGGTCTTATTTAGCCAGTAGAAAATGATGCCAGTTATTGTCCTCCTCCCTTCTTACCTTTTAATGCCCTGTTGGAGACCTCGGTGACAGGGTATGGACCATGCCACTGTTTTCCGTTCCAGGTGAGCTTCCCCGGGCCTCGGAGGAACACTTCCACTCCTACCTTGATGGTGTCCGACCCCTGCGGCTGCTCACTGTTAGATTATTGAACTCGCACAGTTATCAATTTTACCATATTTCTAAAAACTCTCATATACTCTGTTACTCAACACACAAATATCTGAGTTTCGGTAACTCGAAATTGAAGTGCTCCATGGCTCCCTAGTACACAGAGAGGATCAAATGTGGGACGGTCGCCTTTCAAAACCTGACCTTCGCGTGGGAGATTTCTCCTCTTAACAACCAGTCTAAGGTAGGCGCCGTCAGTATCCCTGTGTACTACGGTGTACCGCGACACTTTTCTCTTCTCCTCCTCACTCCTGAGACTTTTATGCCCTTCGTGGGCGGCGGGTACCCTCACTCAGAAGACTTTGTCACGGGCGGAGGATCTTCCTAAAAACAGATAAGAGTTAGTACTTACCAGTCACGATTCTGCACCAGGAATGATCTCTCCCAGGGTAATTTGGGGTTGGTGAGGATCCGTCAGCAGACAAGATCTAACTCAGTGATTTAACTATCTAGTGGAAGTCTTCAATATAACAGGCACTTCCTGACCTTAGTCGAGCTTGCGGCCGCAAGTTGTCTGCTGACGGACCCGCCAGCCTGTGTTGTCTCTCCCTCCCCACGTCGGGGTCACCAAATGTTGGGCTTGAAATTCTTCCCTGTGTTCGTTTAGGAAGAGAGACAACCAACACCGGAATATTACAAAACTATTGCAGAATCCGTAACTGGCACAGCAAATCGACGGAGTCGCTGGAGAAGGCGCGTTCCGACTTCCCCTTACAATCTGCTCTTATTTATATCCCTTTTCCCCCCAGCACAACCCCCCGCTACATATTAGGTAATATCGGGCACTCGTGTCCATCTTATTGGCCCGACGCCATACACTCACGAGTTACCTGTTTCTTTTGTTTACTGAATCGCGTGACACTGGTAGTTTCGGTGTAGCGGAATCCCCAGTTTCGCTTCCCCCCTCCCTCGCATTACGTGAGCCACTCCTGACCTGTAATGGCAGTCTCGAATTAACCCTAACATTAACCCTAACAATTAGTAGAGCAGCAAGAATGGATCACAGAGCAGTGGCATGCTCTTCCACAATATGGGAAATCAGGGTGATCTTCAGTGTTTCTGATGGCGCTGAGTGACCTACAAATCATTCAGTAAACTGAAGAGCTGTAGGGGGGCAGTCACAGCTAGATTGCAGTAGGAGAAAGAAAGGAAGTAGGCAGACGGTGAAGAATACTCCCATGGCCAATCTCCTCAATATAAAGTATATTGATTTGGATATTGTTGGAGTGGAGGGAAACAGTCATGAGGGGAAAGCCCTAGTGACCAGGTCTCTGGCAGTGATCTGCCTCTGGGACTCAGGGGAAGAGGGGAGAAGAGCAGAGCAGTGGTGATAGGGAATTCAGTAGTGAGGGAAGCAGACAGAAGATTTCATGGATGTGAACTAGACTTCTGAATGGTATGTTGCCTCTTAGGGCTCCACGATCAAAGACATCCCAGATTGGGTCCACGGCACTCTTTTCTTTTCCAATATTTTTGTTAATTTATATATATGTACAGAGTACAAGAAAAAATATTTATCAATACATTATACTAAATTGCATTTAAAGACTCCTTACCCTATATTCATACAGATTGATTAATTCGTAACATTGAAATATAGTAATTTCATTATGTTAAAAAATTTAACCAACTACCAAGACCAAAGCTGATTAGTAAAGAAAAAAAATATTAGTCATCATCTGTGCTTTAACAACAAATCAAATGTTTTGAAAATAATTCAGAAAAGGTCCCCACAATGTTTGAAAGTCTTGACCAGATTCAGAGGTTGAACATCGAATCTTCTCTAAATTTAAACTTGACATCACATCATGTAATCATTGGGCGTGAGTAGGAGGGGCTGCATCTTTCCATTTAAGCAAGAGTGTCCTTCTGGCCATAAGAGAAATAAAAGCCAAAATGTCTAAGTCAGATGACTCCAAAATAATATCCTTTTCTCCAACAATACCAAATAAAGCGGTCAAAGGATTAGGTTTAAAGTTTACTTTAAAAAGTATCAAGAAAGTTTGAAATACTTCTTTCCAATATTTTCCAAGACTCGGGCATGTCCAAAACATATGAATGAGTGAAGCTTCTCCATTATTGCGTTTATCACAATATACACATATATCTAAATAAAAACGAGACAACTTATCCTTGGTCATATGGACCCTATGGACCACTTTAAATTGTAGGAGAGAGTGGCGGGCACATAATGATGAATTGTTAACCAATTAAAAAATTTGATTCCAAGTTTCCTCAGAAATTGAAGTCTGTAAGTCTTGTTCTCAAAGATTTTTAATTTTATCTAAAGGAACACTTCTCATTCCCAACAGCATTATATAAATATTAGCTATAGATCCTTTATAAAAAGGTTTCAAATTAAAAATTACATCTAGTAGATTCTATCAGGACTTTTAGGAAATGTACTTACTTGAGACTGTAAAAATCTCTTATTTGTAGGTATCGAAAAAATGAGTTTTGGGTAAACTATATTTAGTTGACAGTTGTTCACTGAAAAGAGACTTCCCTCTGCAAACAAGTCCTGAAAGCATTTAATACCGAATCTATCCCATTCTTTAAAAGTCATATCAATCACAGAGGGTTTAAAAAAATAATTAGAAAAAATGGGACTTGAAAGAGAAAATCTCAATAAGCCAAAGTATTTTCGGAATTGTATCCAAATTCTCATAGTGTATTTAACTACCAGATTATCAGTTCAGAGACAGAGGAAGTGAGAATCCAAGGAGAGAAATAATAGAAAATTTATTAACACAGTTAGTTTCTTTAAAAAAAAAACCACATCGGGCAATCCTCATAATTAATGTAATATAAGGGCAAATCATGCTTGACTAATCTTTTGGAGTTTTTCGAGGATGTAACCAGGAAGTTAGACAAGGGAGATCCAGTGGATGTAGTGTACCTCGATTTTCAGAAGGCATTTGATAAGGTCCCACATAGCAGATTGTATTGGGTAAAATCAGAGCTCATGGCATTGGGGGGAAGATATTGACATGGATAGAAAACTGCTTGGCAGATAGAAAGCAAAGGGTAACGGTGAATGTGTGTTTCTCGGAATGGCAGGTGGTGACTAGTGGGGTGCCACAGGGCTCGGTATTGGGACCACAGCTGTTTAAGATTTACATCAATGATTTAGATGAAGGCATTGAGAATAACATCAGCAAGTTTGCTGATGATACTAAGCTGGGTGGCAGTGTGACATGTGATGAGGATGTTAGGAGAATTCAGGGTGACTTGGATAGGCTGAGTGAGTGGGCAGATACTTGGCAGATGACGTTTAATGTGAATAAGTGTGAGGTTATCCACTTTGGGAGTAAGAACAGGAAGGCAGATTATTATCTGAACGGTGTAGAGTTAGGTAAGGGAGAAATACAAAGAGATCTAGGAGTCCTTGTTCATCAGTCACTGAAGGTGAATGAGCAAGTGCAGCAGGCAGTGAAGAAGGCTAATGGAATGTTGGCCTTTATTACAAAGGGAATTGAGTACAAGAGCAAGGAAATCCTTTTGCATTTGTACAGGGCCCTGGTGAGACCACACCTGGAGTATTGTGTACAGTTGTGGTCTCCAGGGTTAAGGAAGGACATCCTGGCTATAGAGGAAGTGCAGCGTAGATTCACGAGGTTAATTCCTGGGATGTCCGGACTGTCTTACGCAGAGAGGTTAGAGAGACTGGGCTTGTACACGCTGGAATTAAGGAGATTGAGAGGGGATCTGATTGCAACATATAAGATTATTAAAGGATTGGACAAGATAGAGGCAGGAAATATGTTCCAGATGCTGGGAGAGGCCAGTACCAGAGGGCATGGTTTGAGAATAAGGGGTAGGTCATTTAGGACAGAGTTAAGGAAAAACTTCTTCTCCCAGAGAGTTGTGGGGCTCTGGAATGCACTGCCTCGGAAGGCAGTGGAGGCCAATTCTCTGGATGCTTTCAAGAAGGAGCTAGATAGGTATCTTATGGATAGTGGAATCAAGGGATATGGGGACAAGGCAGGAACCGGGTATTGATAGTAGATGATCAGCCATGATCTCAGAATGGCGGTGCAGACTCGAAGGGCCGAATGGTCTACTTCTGCACCTATTGTCTATTGTCTATAACCAAAATGTAAGATTTCTTATATTAACTGCCCAATAATAAAATCTAAAGTTTGCTAAGGCTAATCCTCCATTCTTTTTATCTTTCTGAAAATGAATTTTATTTAATCTAGAACGCTTATTCTTCCATATATAAGAAGATATAATAGAGTCAAGAGAATCAAAAAAAGATTTAGGAATAAAAACAGGCAATGCTTGAAAAAGAGATATAAATTTAGGTAGAAAACATGAGGAAATCTGCAGATGCTGGAAATTCAAACAACAACACACACAAAATGCTGGTGGAAAACAGCAGGCCAGGCAGCATCTATAGGGAGAAGCACTGTTGACGTTTCAGGCCGAGACCCTTCGTCAGGACTAGAATATTGTAGTGGTGTGCTACACACAGCGCTGAAATACGACACGCAGTCGGTGAGTTGCAGTTGCAAAAGAGATTTATTCAAACTTAGCGGCCTCGCTTTAAAGCCTTCCTGTTCCCGCCCTCCCCGGGGGGGAATGCTGTAGGGGGCGCATATTCACAGTCCTGTCCTGAGCGCGGGCTTTTCCCCTTGCTGGTGAAGTAGGCTTGGCGTCCTTTTTGGGACCGGCCTCAATGCCGGCGTGCGCCACTTTGTGAGCCGGTTCGAGTGCGCTAGAAGGTGGGTCGCCACGTAACACCCCCCCACTGTTCTCAGTCTGGGTCGGACTCTGTTTGGGAGGTCTGCCTCTGCGCCGTGGTGCCTGAATCTCAACCGGCTGCTCCAAGTCCACATGGGCCGGTTTGAGTCGGTCCACTGTGAAAACCTCCTCTTTCCCCCCAATGTCCAGCACGAATGTGGACCCATTGTTTCTGATCACCGTAAATGGCCCCTCGTAGGGCTGTTGTAGCGGTGCCCGATGTCTGCCCCATCGTACAAAAACAAACTTACAGTTCTGCAGGTCTTTGGGTATGCAGGTCGGGTTCTGCCCATGCTGTGACGTGGGTATGGGGGCCAGGTTACCGAGCCTCTCGCGTAGTCTGACTAGGACTGCTGCGGGGTCTTTCTCTTGACCCCCGGGGGCTGGTATGAACTCTCCTGGGACGACCAGGGGTGTGCCGTACAGCAACTCGGCCGACGAGGCTTGCAGATCCTTTTTGGGCGCCGTGCGGATTCCGAGCAGGACCTAGGGAAGCTCGTCCACCCAGTTAGGTCCTTTGAGGCGGGCCATGAGAGCCGACTTCAGGTGACGGTGGAAACGCTCCACTAGTCCGTTTGCCTGTGGGTGGTAGGCAGTTGTGTGGTGCAGCTGTGTCCCCAAAAGGCTGGCCATAGCTGACCACAGGCTGGAGGTGAACTGGGCGTCTCTGTCGGAGGTAATGTGGGCCGGTACACCAAAGCGAGATACCCAGGTTGTAATCAGTGCCCGGGCACAGGATTCGGAGGTGGTGTCGGTGAGCGGGACTGTCTCTGGCCATCTTCTGAACCGGTCCACGATAGTCAGGAGGTGCTGCGCTCCTCGCGACACTGGCAGGGGGCCCACGATATCCACATGAATGTGGTTGAAACGCCGGCGGGTGGGGTGGAACTGCTGCGGCAGGGCGTTGGTGTGCCGCTGCACCTTGGCTGTTTGGCAGTGCATGCACGTTTTGGCCCATTCACTGACCTGCTTGTGGAGTCCGTGCCAAACCAACCTGTTGGCTACCATCCAGACGGTTGTCCTGATGGAGGGGTGCGCTAAGTTGTGAATGGAGTTGAAAACGTGCCACCGCCAGGCTGACAGGACGGGGTTGGCCAGTGGTGACGTCACAGAGTAGGGTCCTCTCACCCAGGCCTACAGGGAGGTCCTGGAGCTGCAAACCGGAGACTGCAGTCCTGTAACTAGGGATCTCCTGGTCTGCCTGCTGCGCCTCCACCAGCGCTTCATATTCTACCCCCTGGGACAGGGTTTGGATGTTAGGGCGGGAGAGATCATCTGCCACGACATTGTCCTTTACCGAGACATGCCGGACATCCGTCGTGTATTTGGAGATGTAGGACAGATGTTGCTGCTGGCGGGACGACCAGGAGTCGGATGCTTTCGTGAACGCAAAGGTAAGCGGTTTGTGGTTCGTGAACGCGGTGAAGGGCCTACCTTCTAAGAAGTACCTGAAATACTGGATTGCCAGGTATAGCGCCAACAGTTCCCGTTCGAAAGCACTGTATTTGAGCTCGGGTGGTTGTAGGTGTTTGCTGAAAAACGCCAGGGGTTGCCAGCGACCCTCGATGAGTTATTCCAGCACTCCACTGACTGCCGTGTTAGATGCGGCCGCTGTGAGGGCGGTAGGGGCGTCCATTCTGGGGTGCACTAGCATCAAGGCGTTTGCCAAGGCTTCTTTGGTTTTAACAAAAGCGGCAGCGGACTCCTCGTCCCAGGTAATGTCCTTGCCCTTACCCGACATCAGGGCGAACAGGGGGCGTATGATTCAGGCTGCTGAAGGGAGGAAGCGGTGGTAGAAATTCACCATACCCACGAATTCCTGAAGGCCTTTGATTGTGTTGGGTCGGGGGGAATGGCGGACCGCGTCTACCTTGGCAGGAAGAGGGGTTACCCCATCTAGTAATCCTGTGGCCCAGGAAGTTGATGGTCTCAAGCCCGAACTGGCATTTGGCCGGGTTGATTGTTAGGCCATATTCACTCAGTCGGGCGTAGAGTTGACGGAGGTGGGACAGATGCTCCTGACGACTACTGCTGGCTATGAGGATGTCATCCAAATAGATGAAAGCGAAGTCCAGGTCGCGTCCCACCGAGTCCATTAACCGCTGGAACGTCTGTGCGGCATTCTTTAGGCCAAACGGCATGCGGAGGAACTCGAAAAGGCCGAAAGGGGTGATGAGTGCTGTTTTGGGGATGTCATCCGGATGCATTGGGATTTGGTGGTATCCCTGGACGTGGTCTTCCTTGGAGAAGATCCGTGCGCCGTGCAGGTTTGCTGCAAAGTCCTGAATGTGTGGCACAGGGTAGCGGTCCGGTGTTGTAGCCTTGTTCAGCCTGCGGTAGTCGCCACTTGGTCTCCAGTCCCCTGTTTCTTTGGGCACCATGTGCAGGGGGGAGGCCCATGGGCTGTCGGACCGCCGTATGATCCCCAATTCCTCCATCCTCTTGAACTCCTCCTTCGTCAGTCGGAGCTTGTCCGGGGGAAGCCTTCGACCACGGGCCTGGAGGGGTGGTCCTTGTGTCGGGATGTTGTGCTGTACGCCGTGTCTGGGCATGGCTGCTGTGAACTGTGGTGCCAGAACCAATGGGAAATCCGCCAGGACTCTGGTGAAGTCGTTGTCGGACAGCGTGATGGAGTCTAGGTGTGGGGCCGGCAACTGGGCTTCACCCAGGGAGAACATTTGAAAGGTCTCGGCGTGAACCAGTCTCTTCCCTTGCAGGTCGATCAGTAGGCTGTGAGCCCGCAAAAAATCCGCGCCCAGGAGCGGTTGGCCTACGGCAGCCAGTGCAAAGTCCCACGTAAACCGGCTGGAGCCAAACTGTAGCCGCACCGTACGGGTGCCGTATGTCCTTACTGTGCTGCCGTTCGCGGCCCTCAGGTTGGGACCCGGTTCTCTGTTGCGGGTGTCGTAACTCGTCGGAGGTAAGACGCTGATCTCGGCTCCGGTGACAACCAAAAAGCGGCGTCCCGACTGCTTGTTCCAGACGTACAGGAGGCTATCCCAATGGCCAGCCGCCGTAGCCATCAGCGGCGGCTGGCTCTGGCATTTCCCAGGAACTTGCAGGGCGGGTTACAGCGGCGGGCTTCTGCACCCCACCGCTGGTGGTAGAAGCACCATTGTTCGTCGGTCTTCTCACACCCGCTTCTGGGTTTTGTGAGCTCTGCTGCTGGGCCTGGTCTGGTCTGCTGTTGGGCGCGTGGCTTGGTGATCTGTACGACGGATGCCCCACTCTCCTTGGCTTTCCACAGCACGTCTGCCCGGGCCACCACCTTCCGGGGGTCGCTGAAATCCGCGTCGGACAGCAGCAGGCGTATGTCCTCGGGCAGCTGCTCCAGGAATGCCTGCTCAAACATGAGGCAGGGCTTGTGTCCTCCGGCCAGGGACAGCATCTTGTTCATCAAAGCTGATGGCAGCTTGTCTCCCAAACCATCCAGGTGCAGTAAGCGGGCAGCTCGCTCGCGCCATGAGAGTCCAAATGTCCTTATGAGCAAGGCTTTGAATTCTGTGCATTTGCCGTCCTCCGGGGATGACTGTATGAACTCCTCAACCTGGCGGCTGTATCCTGTTCGACGGAGCTCACCACGTAGTAGTAACATGTGGCATCCGAGGTTATCTGCCGAATGTGGAATTGGGCTTCTGCTTGCTAGAACCATAGGTGAGGTCGCAGTGTCCAGGAGCTTGGCAGTTTTAACAAAACTGCATGAACAGTTGCAGCGTCGTTCATCTCCGGCCCAAATATCGTTTGGGCCGTCAGGGTCACCAATTGTAGCGGTGTGCTACACACAGCGCTGAAATAACGACACACAGTCGGTGAGTTGCAGTTGCAAAAGAGCTTTATTCAAACTTTGATGCCTCGCTTTAAAGCCTTCCTGATCCCGCCCTCCCTGGGCAGGAATGCCGTAGGGGCGCGTATTCACAGTCCCGTGCCGCGCACAAGCTTTTCCCCTTGCTGGTGAAGCAGGCTTGGCGCCCTTTTTGGGACTGGCCTCAATGCCGACGTGCACCACTTTGTGAGCCGGTTCGAGTGCACTAGGAAGTGGGTCGCCACAATATATTCATTTTGATAAAGTGAATTCAGCCAATCAGCAATAACGAAAGAGGCGACCAATTTGATAGTATCCTTTTTACATGATTCAATAGGGTAAGAAAATTTTCTTTTAATAGACACTTATAGTTTTTAGTGATTGTTACACCTAAGTAGGTAAATTGTTTTCTTACAATTTTAAAAGGAAGGTTAAAATTTATTGGTATCAAATTATTTAAAGGAAAAAATTCACTTTTATGTAGGTTTAATTTATAACCTGAGAACTGGCTAAAACAGAAGAGTAAAGAAAGCACATGGGGTAACGAAGTCTCAACATTAGAAATAAATATTAGCAGATCATCAGCATACAGTGAGACTTTGTGAATAGTGTCTCTCCTTAAAATACCGGTGATGTCATTAGATTCTTGAAAGGCAATGGCTAAGGGTTCTAAGGCCAGATCAAAAAGCCTTGTCTATTGACACGTTGAAGCTTAAATGGTTTGGAATTATGAGAATTGGTGATAACCCTAGTGGAAGGAGCTAAATAAAGTAATCCATTGAATGAAAATGGGTCCAAAATTGAATTTTTCTGAAGTTTTAAGTAAATAATTCCATTCAACTCTGTCTAAAGGTTTCTCAGCATCTAGGGATACCACATATTCCGATATGTTAGAAGGAGCATAAATAACGTTTAATAACCGATGAATATTAAAGTGAAAATATCAATTTTTGATAAATCCAGTTTGGTTATCGGAAATGACAGATGATAAAATATTTTCAATCCTATGGGCCGAAACTTTAGATAGGATCTTAATATCAACATTAAGTAAAGAAGTTGGTCTATAAGAAGAACATTCAGTTGGATTCTTATTCTTTTTAAGAATAAGCGAAATGGAAGCCTCATGAAAAGATTGAGGGAGTCTGCCTGACTTGAATGAATCCGAAAAAACTGACCATAAATGAAGTATAAGCAGTGAGGAAAAGATCTTGTAAAACTCTTGTTACGTACCCCGTAACTGGGTGTCAAACCAGCAGAGAGAGAAGAATCCGTTGGAGTCTGGTGGTACTATATTCAAAAGTGTTTATTAGTAAAATAAGCAAAACAATACCAATAATGCAAATATACATATAACACAGATTAGCAATAATAAACCTAAAAGTGTAGGAATAATAATAAGCAATAATAAACAAGCTCTATCGATGTCTAGGGGTAAATGAATTGTCATAGAAAAGTATAAAGTTCAGTTCAGTTCACGATTTATGGTTGTTGTGCTGTGATCGTTGGAGAGAGAGAGAGAGCGAGTGAGATGGAACAGCTGCAGCAGGCAAACCTATTGTTTTCTTAATCCGTCGTACCGTTGTGGTGGTCATTCAGCTTTGACCCCCTCCGTCCTTCAACTAGACCGTTCTTCTGAGGTGGACTCGTCACTCTGGCATGAGTGGACACACAAGTCCCCACCGGCCCTGCTGTAACACTGAGAGCTTTACTGACCGATCTCCTGGTTCGGTCTCCGAAGCCCCCACCTTCCTTGTGGGTTCACAACCCTCAGCCAGGGTCCACTGGTGTGTCTGAAGGTTGTCTCTCCAGACCTGTCTTTTATCCCTACTAATGGGGTCTCAGCTATCAATCAATTCTGAATGACTGTGTCCATCAAATCAGGCCAGTCCTGCAGTCTCCTGAGGAATGTTAACAAGCAAAATAATGTCCTTGTAGCGAAAAGGTAAATAATCCAGGAAGAGTCACAATAAATCAACAGTCTCTCTCTCTCTCTCTCTTATCTGTAGCAAATGTTCGTTCCTGTGTTTCGTCTCTCTCTCTCTCATGAGCAGCATAGCAACAGCAATAGTTCATGGTTCTCGGGGGGGGGGGGAGGGATGGTTAACTCTGCACCCCATTGTCCATCAGGTCTGTTCATCACTCATAACACTCTTGAGAAAATCCATCTGGACCCGGAGCTTTCCTCAAAATTTCCTCAAAAGAAATAGGTTATTCTAACAACTTTCTATTGTCGGCAGAAATTGTAGGAATGTTTAGTTGGTCTAAAAAATTGTTCATTTCAGTGTTATCCTTAGAAGATTCAGAACTATAGAGTTTAGAATAAAATTCTCTAAAAGAATCATTTATTTCTAAATAATCAGTTGTCTTATCACCATTAGCTTTGCAAATTTGTTTAATCTGCTGTTTAGCTATAAAGGTTTTAATTTGTTCAGCCAATAATTTACCTGTTTTATCGCCATGAATGTGAAATTGTCTTTTATCTTTTAGGAGTTGGGTGTCAATTGGATAAGTTAAAAGGAGATCATGTTTAATTCTAGTTTCAACACGTCTTTTATATAAGGCAGGTTCTGGAGCCAAGGCATACTCTTGATCTAATTATTTCAGCTGATTAGCTAAATCACTTCTCTCTTTATTAGCTTTTTTCTTAATACTTGCAGTAGAAGAAATAATTTGTCCTCTAATATACACCTTAAAGGCATCCCATCTGATAAGACTAGAAGTCACAGCACTCTTAAAGGACGAGGGTGAGCAGACAGAAGTCGTGGTACATTTTAGTACCAATGGCATAATTAGGAGCAGGGATGAGGTACTGAAGAGTCAAGGGGGAGCTAGGAAGGAAGCTAAAAACTGAATTAAATGGGTAGTTAACTCTTGATTGCTATCTGTGCCATGCACCAGTAAGGGTAAAAATAGAATGGTATCATATATTCATCTGCCATACTGGATGAATGTATTGCTGAAAAATTAATGTAGGAGGCAGAGTTTAAGATTTGTGGTTATTAGGATCATTCTGGGGAAGGTGTGATTTGAACAAAAGGGATGGTTACACATGAACTTAAGAAGCGTCAATGTCTTTGCGGGCAGATTTGTTAGAACTTTGGGAAGGGTTTAAACTAGTTTGTCAGGAGGATGGGAGCCAGAGCGATAGGTCAGAGGTTTGTGTAAAGGTAGATGCTGCATGCAGAGAGACTGTGAGGAAGAGTAGGCAGTGAATATGTAGTTGCAGTCTGGGATGGTTGAAGACTCTCTTTAAAGACAAGAAGTATAGGAACAAGGGTGATGAACTTAAAAGTTATTACATGGAACTATGATGAAGTGCTCACTGCAGAGACTAGGTTGTCACAAAGGCAGGAATGGCTGCTGGATGTTCTGGGGTTTAAATGTTTCAAAATGGACAGGGAGACACTTAACAGATGGGGGAAGTGGCATTGGTAATTAGGGAAGTACCATAGTTGCATAAAGGGAGAGCATTGAACCAATAGAACCATGAACACTACAGCACAGTACAGGCCCTTCAGCCCTCCATGTTGTGCCGACCCATATAATCCTTAAAAAAAAGTACTAAACCCACACTACCCCACAACCCTCCATTTTTCTTTCATCCATGTGCCTGGCCAAGAGGCTGTTAAATACCCCTAATGTTTTAGCCTCCACCACCATCCCTGGCAAGCATTCCAGGCACTTACAACCCTCTGTGTAAAAAAACTTACCCCGATGTCTCCCCTAAACTTCCCTCCCTTAATTTTGTACATATGCCCTCTGGTGTTTGCTATTGGTGCCCTGGGAAACAGGTACTGACTATCCACCCTATCTATGCCTCTCATAATCTTGTAGACCGCTATCAAGTCCCCTCTCATTCTTCTATGCTCCAAAGAGAAAACTCCCAGCTCTGCTAACCTTGCTTCATATGACTTGTTCTCCAAACCAGGCAACATCCTGGTAAATCTCCTCTGCACCCTCTCCATAGCTTCCACATCCTTCCTATAATGAGGTGACCAGCATTGAACACAATACTCTAAGCGTGGTCTCACCAGAGATTTGTAGAGTTGCAACGTGACCTCTCTATTCTTGAACTCAATCCCCCTGTTAATGAAGCCTAGCATCCCATAGGCCTTCTTAACTACCCTATCAACCTGCGCAGCAACCTTGAGGTATGTATGGATTTGAACCTCAAGGACCCTTTGTTCATCCACACTCTTAAGTAACTGACCATTAATCCTGTACTCAGTCTTCTGTTTTGTCCTTCCAAAATGCATCACCTCACACTTGTCCGGATTGAACTCCATCTGCCATTTTCCTGCCCAACTCTGCAGCCTGTCTACGTCCTCTTGTAACCTTCGACAACCTGCAGCTCCATCCACAACTCCTCCAATCTTCGTATCTTCCGCAAACGTACTCACCCATCCTTCCGCCTCTACATCCAGGTCATTTATAAAAATCACAAATAGCAGGGGTCCCAGGACAGATCCCAGCGGCACTCCACTAGTCACCGACCTCCAGGCAGAATACTTTCCTTCCACAACTACCCTCTGCTTTCTTCCTTTAAGCCAATTTTTTATCCAAACAACCAAGGTTCCACTAATCCCATGCCTCATGACTTTGTGGATGAGTCTCTCATGAGGGACCTTGTCAGATGCTTTGCTAATGTCCATGTAGACCACATCCACTGCCCTACCCTCATCAATTTCTTTTGTTACCTCTTCAAAAAACTCAATCAGGCTCATGAGGCACGATCTTCCCTTCACAAAGCCATGTTGACAATTAATGAGTAGACTGTTCTTCTCCAAATGCTCGTAGATACCATCCTTAAGAATCCTTTCCAGTAGTTTGCAGACCACCAACGTAAGACTCACCGGTCTATAGTTCCCAGGTTTCTCCCTATTACCTTTTTTAAACAAGGGAACTACATTTGCCATTCTCCAGTCCTCCGGCACTTCCCCTGCAGCCAAAGAGGATTCAAAGATCATAGCTAATGCTCCTGCGATCTCTTTCAATTCCCACAACAACCTGGGGTGTATCATATCCGGCCCTGGGGATTTATCAATCTTAATGTTTTTAAGAAGATCCAGCACTTCTTCTGTAATCTCCACATTGTCCAGCACACAGGCCCACTCTACTTCGACCTCATCATGATCAAGGTCCTTTTCACTTGTGAATACTGAAGCAAAGTGTTCATTTAGGACCTCCCCAACCTCCTCTGCCTCCAGGCATATGTTGCCCTCTTGATCCTTTAGCGGTCCCACCTTCGTTCTCGTCATCCTCCTATTCTTCACATATGCGTAGAACGCCTTGGGGTTCTCCTTAATCCTACATGTCAAGGCCTTCTCATGCCCCCTTCGAGCTCTCCTAAGTCCTTTCTTTAGCTCCTTCCTGGCTATCCTATATTTCTTATAAACCCCTCCTACTTCCTGCTTCTTATATCTAACAAATGCTTCCTTTTTCCTTTTGTCGAGTTGCCTCACATGTTTCGTCAGCCACGGTTCCCTTTTCCTACCATTTTTTCCTTGCCTCAGTGGGACAAATCTATCCTGAACCCAGCTCAAGTGGTCCCTAAACTTCTACCACATCACTTCTGTACTTTCCCCTTTGAACATCAGTTTCCAGTTTACTCTCGCTAGTTCCTGCCTCATCCCTTCAAAGTTAGCCTTTCTCTAGTCAAGCACTTTACCATTTCGTCTGATTTTATCCCTTTCCATAGCTATGCTGAAGCTAAGGGAGTTGTGGTCACTCTCACCAAAATGCTCCCTTACCAAGAGGTCTGTCACCTGACCAGGTTCATTACCCAGAACTAGATCCAGTATAGCCTCTCTTTTTGTCGGCCGGTCCACATACTGTGTCAGGAATCTTTCTTGAACACACCTGACAAATTCACCCCCACCTATCCCCCTTGCACTCAGGAGGTGCCAGTCTATATGAGGGAAGTTGAAATCACCCATAACTATTTCCTGCACCATTCTAAAATCTGCCTGCTTATCTGCTCCTCAGTGTCCTGAGGGCTATTTGGGGGTCTATAGACTACTCCCAGCACAGTGATTGATCCCTTCCTATTTCTGACTTCCACCCAGACTGACTCCGTGGGCAGTCCTTTTGCAGCGTCTTCCCTTTCTATAGCTGTGATACAATCCCTGACCAGCAGTGCCACTCCTTCCCCCCCCCCCCCTTTTGTATCTCCCATCCTATTCCTTTTGAAACACCTGAACCCCGGGACCTGCATCATCCAATCCTGCCCTTCCTCCAACCAAGTTTCAGTAACGGCCACAACATCGTAGTTCCATGTACTAATCCATGCTCTAAGTTCATCCTCCTTGTTCCTAATACTACTCCTAGCATTGAAATGGACACATTTCAACCCCTTTAACTGGCTACAATTATGTTCTGTCCCCTGCCTGTCCTTTCTCATCAACTCAGAACTCTTAGCATCATGCCCATGTCCTTCTACCTTAATCCCTGCACTCACATTCTGATGCCTAAGACTTTGTGGAGGAATTGGCTATAGAGTCTTTGGGTGTGGTTGTTAGCAAGAATTTGGGAGTGTAAATTGGAAGCAGATAGTCTCAGGGATATTTACAATGGAAATGTGGAGTTTTAATGTTGCATTTGCATGTGGGTTCTGAATAAATTTGCCTCATTGAGGCAGGGAAAGGATAATGGGGTAAAGGAATCATGTTTGACAAACGATGTGGAACATTCAGTCAAGAGGAAGAAGGAAGCATATTTAAGATATAGGAAGCAATGGTTAGCTAGGGCTCTTGTGAGTCATAACATAGGCAGGGAAGAGATTAAAAAGGGACTTATAAAGCTAGACAAATGTGAAAAACGGAGGGTGGCTAGAGTGAGGATAGAACCAATCAGGGATAAAAGAGGACGTATATGCCTGGAGTCAGAGGAAGCCCTTAATGAATATTTTGCTTCAGGATTCATCACTTGGAGCAAGGGGCCCCAAATTGGGATTCATGGACCCCTCAGTAAGGCTCCATGGCATTAAAAGTTTGTGACCCCTGAGTTAAAGGGACTTGATAGCTGTGAGATCAGTGTGGAAGAGGCTAATGTATTGAGGTTAAGAAAGAGGTTGTCTGGAACATTTGAAAGACATTAGGTAAGATAAGACCCTGGGGCCAGACAGGATGTATTCTAGGTAATGGGAAGCGAGGGAAGAGATTGCTCCGCTATTGCAATGATCTTGATGCACTCACTGGCCTTGGAAATAGTACCCAAAGATTGTAGGTTGGCAAATGTTATTCATTTGTTCAAGAAAGGTGTTAGGGGTAATACTGGGAATTATAGACCAGTGAGTCAATATTGAGCAAATTATTGGAGAGGATTCTTAGAGTCATAGTTTGCAAGCATTGTGTGATAAGGATAGTCAATAAGGTCTTGTGAGAGGCAGATTCACTCTTTTGAAAGAAACGACAAATCCCTGACATCTCCTCTGTACTTAATTCCAAGCACCTTAAAACTGTGCCCTCTCATGTTAGCCATTTCAGCCCTGGGAAAAAGCTTCTGACTATCCACACAATCAGTGCCTCTCATCATCTTATACACCTCTATCAGGTCACCTCTCATCCTCCGTCACTCCAAGGAGAAAAGGCAATCTTAAGAAAGAAATTAGAAAAGCTAAAAGAAGATATGAGGTTGCTTTGGCAAGTAAGGTTAAAATAAATCCAAAGGGTTTCTACAGTTATATTAATAGCAAAAGGATAGTGAGGGATAAAATTGGTCCCTTACAGAATCAGAGTGGACAGCTATGTGTGGAGCCAAAAGAGATGGGGGAGATTTTCAACAATTTGTTTTCTTCGGTATTCACTAGGAAGAAGGATATTGAATTGTGTAAGGTAAGGGAAACAAGTAGGGTAGTTATGGAAATCATGATGATTAAAGAAGAGGAACTACTGGCGCTTTTAAAGAATATAGAAGTGGATGTCTCCAAGTCCTGATAGGATATTCCCCAGGACCTTGAGGGAAGTTAGTGTAGAAATAGCAGGGGCTCTGACAGAAATATTTCAAATGTCATTAGAAACGGGGATGGTGCCGGAGGATTGGCATATTGCTCATGTGGTTCCATTGTTTAAAAAGGGTTCTAAGAGTAAACCTAGCAATTATCGGCCTGTCAGTTTGACGTCAGTGGTGGGTAAGTTAATGGAAATTATTCTTAGAGATGGTATATATAATTATCTGGATAGACAGGGTCCAATTAGGAACAGTTGACATGGATTTGTGCGTGGAAGGTCATGTTTGACAAATCTTATTGAATTTTTTGAAGAGGTTACTAGGAAAGTTGATGAGGGTAAAGCAGTAGATGTTGTCTATATGGACTTCAGTAAGGCCTTTGGCAAGGTTCCCCATGGAAGGTTAGTTAGGAAGGTTCAATCGTTAGGTATTAATATTTAAGTAGTTAAATGGATTCAGCAGTGGCTGGATGGGAGATGCCAGAGAGTAGTGGTGGATAACTGTTTGTCAGGTTGGAGGCCAGTGATTAGTGGTGTGCCTCAGGGATCTGTACTGGGTCCAATGTTGTTTGTCGTATACATTAATGATTTGGATGATGGGGTGGTAAATTGGATTAGTAAGTATGCAGATGATACTAAGGTAGGTGGAGTTGTGGATAATGAAGTAGGTTTTCAAAGCTTGCAGAGAGATTTAGGCCAGTTAGAAGAGTGGGCTGAAAGATGGCAGATGGAGTTTAATGCTGATAAGTGTGAGGTGCTACATTTTGGTAGGAATAATCAAAATCGAACATACATGGTAAATGGTAGGGCATTGAGGAATGCAGTAGAACAGAGTGATCTAGGAATAATGGTGCATAGTTCCCTGAAGGTGGAATCTCATGTGGATAGGGTGGTGAAGAAAGCTTTTGGTATGCTGGCCTTTATAAATCAGAGCATTGAGTATAGGAGTTGGGATGTAATGTTAAAATTGTACAAGGCATTGTTGAGGCCAAATTTGGAATATTGTGTACAGTTCTGGTCATTGAATTATAGGAAAAATGTCAACAAAATAGAGAGAGTACAGTGGAGATTTACTAGGATGTTACCTGGGTTTCAGCAACTAAGTTACAGAGAAAGGTTGAACAAGTTAGGTCTTTATTCTTTGGAACGTTATAAGGTTGTGGGTGGACTTGATAGAGGTATTTAAAATTATGAGGGGGATAGATAGAGTTGACGTGGATAGGCTTTTTCCATTGAGAGTAGGGAACATTCAAAGAAGAGGACATGAGTTGAGAGTTAAGGGGCAAAAGTTTAGGGGTAACATGAGGGAGAACTTATTTACTCAGAGAGTGGTAGCTGTGTGGAATGAGCTTCCAGTTGAAGTGGTAGCGTCAGATTCAATATTGTCATTTAAAGCAAAATTCGATAGGTATATGGACAGGAAAGGAATGGAGGGTTATGGCCTGAGTGCAGGTTGGTGGGACCATGTGAGAGTAAGTGTTCGGCACGGACTATAAGGGCCGAGATGGCCTGTTTCCGTGTTGTTATTATATGGTTATATGGTTACACTCAACCTATGCTCGTAAGGCATGCTCCCCAATCCAGGCAACATCCTTGTAAATCTTCTCTGTGCACTTTCTATGGTTTCCACATCCTTCCTGTAATGAGGCGATCAGAACTGAGCACAGTACTCCAAGTGGGGTCTGACCAGGGTCCTATACAGCTGCAACATTACCTCTCAGCTCCTAAATTCAATTCCACGATTGATGCAGGCCAATGCGTTGTATGTCTTCTTAACCACAGAGTCAACCTGTGCAGCAGCTTTGAGTGTCCTATGAACTCGGACCCCAAGATCCCTCTGATCCTCCACACTGCCAAGAGTCTTACCATTAATACTATATTCTGCCATCATATTTGACCTACCAAAATAAACCACTTCACACTTATCTGGGTTCAACTCCCTCTGCCAATTCTCAGCCCAGTTTTGCATCCTATTGTTGTCCCATAGTAACCTCTGATAGCTCTCCACACTATCCACAAGACCCCCCAACCTTTGTGTCATCAGCAAATTTACTAACCCATCCTTCCACTTTCTCATCTACATCATTTCTAAACATCACGAAGAGAGGGGGTCTCAGAACAGATCCCTGAGGCACACCACTGGTCACCAACCTGCAACCAGAAAATGACCTGTCTACAACCACTCTGTGCCTTCTGTGGGCAAGCCAATTCTGGATCCACAAAGCAAGGTCCCATTGGATCCCATGACTCCTTACTTTCTCAATAAGCCTTATATGGTGTACCTTATCAAATGCCTTGCTGAAATCCATATACACTACATCTACTGCTCTACCTTCATCAATGTGTTTAGTCACATCCTCTGAAAATTCAATCAGGCTCGTAAGGCACAACCTGCCTTTGAATAATGCATGTTGACTATACCTAATCACATTATGCCTCTCCAAATGTTCATAAATCTTGCCTCTCAAGGTCTTTTCCATCAACTTACCAACCACTGAAGTAAGACTCACTGGTCTATAATTTCTTGAATGAGCGAACAACATCCACAACCCTCCAGTCCTCCGGAACCTCTCCTGTCCCCATTGATGATGCAAAGATCATCGCCATAGGCTCAGCAGTCTCCTCCCTCACCTCCTACAGTAGCCTGGGGTACATCTCGTCTGGTCCCAGAGACTTAACCAACTTGATTCTTTCCAAAAGATACAGCGCATCCTCTTTCTTAATATCTACATGCTCAAGCTTTTCAATCTGCTGCAAGTTGTTACTATAATTGCCAAGATCCTTTTCTGTAATGAATATGGAAGCAAAATATTCATTAAGTAGCTCTTTTTTTCTTTTTTTCTCTGGAAGCTGGGTTGGGCAACCATCCAAATTTTCTGTTTGAGTACCTTATTTTATGGTTTGTTCTCTAGTTCTAATAATTTATGGTCAGAACTTTTAACTCTTCTGTTAATTAGAATTTATAATGGATTGAAATATTAATTTACTTAAGTTTTAATATGAAATGGTTAAATCATCCTGTGAAATGGAATAAGATTTTTGCTTGTATTAAAAAGTTAAGGACCCCCATTATTTTTCTACAAGAAATGCATGTACGTAGTTGTGACAACGTACGCCTTTTTAATTGGTGGAGGGGTCTACAATTTCATTCCTCATTCAGAGCAAAATCTCAATGGGTCTCGATTTTTATAGATAATACAATTTCTTTTGTTCAACATAAAGTTGTCTCTGACCCTAATGGGTGAGTTGTCACAGTGTCAGGGGAAGTAGATAATAAATTAATTGTATTTGATAATGTGTGCGCTCCCAATGTGGATGACCCACGATTTTTTGAGCGTTTATTTTCATTCCTGCCAGATTTGAGTTTTTATTCTTTAGTGATGGGAGACCAGTATTAGATTGTTCTTCTCTTAAATCAGCCACACCTAATAAGACAGCTTTATTTATTCAGTCCTTTCTAATGAAGTGTGATATTATTGATGTGTGGTGATTTTTTTTCACCCAGCAGAAAGGGAGTATACATTCTTCTCTCATGTCCATCATTCCTGTACCAGGATTGATTATTTTTTTATTGATAGTCAAATGATTCCATCAGTTCAATCCATTGAATATAAAGAAATAGCTATATCCGACCATTTTCCTGTATTTCTATCTTTAAATCTTCCTGGTTTCACTCACATGAACAGATCCTGGTGTTTTAATTTAACTTTGTTATCTGATAAGGATTTTCTAAAATTTCTGGAGAATCAAATTACTCTTTTCTTTTGAAGAAAATACATTGGAAGAGACTTCTGGTCTTGTCATTTGGGATGCTTTTAAGGCATATATTAGAGGACAAATGATCTCCTATACTGCATATATTAAGAAAAAAGCTAATAAAGAGAGAACTGATTTAGTTAATCAGTTAAAACAATTACCCCAGAAATATGCTTTGGCACCAGACCCTGAACTATACAAAAGACGTATTGAAATTAAAACTAAATATAGATAGATAGATAGATACTTTATTCATCCCCATGGGGAAATTCAACTTTTTTTCCAATGTCCCATACACTTGTTGTAGCAAAACTAATTACATACAATACTTAACTCAGTAAAAAAATATGATATGCATCTAAATCACCGTCTCAAAAAGCATTAATAATAGCTTTTAAAAAGTTCTTAAGTCCTGGCGGTAGAATTGTAAAGCCTAATGGCATTGGGGAGTATTGACCTCTTCATCCTGTCTGAGGAGCATTGCATCGATAGTAACCTGTCGCTGAAACTGCTTCTCTGTCTCTGGATGGTGCTATGTAGAGGATGTTCAGAGTTATCCATAATTGACCGTAGCCTACTCAGCGCCCTTCGCTCAGCTACCGATGTTAAACTCTCCAGTACTTTGCCCACGACAGAGCCCGCCTTCCTTACCAGCTTATTAAGACGTGAGGCGTCCCTCTTCTTAATGCTTCCTCCCCAACACGCCACCACAAAGAA
Source organism: Hemitrygon akajei (assembly GCF_048418815.1). Taxonomy (NCBI): domain Eukaryota; kingdom Metazoa; phylum Chordata; class Chondrichthyes; order Myliobatiformes; family Dasyatidae; genus Hemitrygon; species Hemitrygon akajei. The sequence continues at coordinate 70,333,727 of NC_133144.1, read as the reverse complement.
GAGGGCGCTCTCCACAACTGACCTATAGAACATCTTCAGCATCTCACCACAGACATTGAATGACGCCAACCTTCTTAGGAAGTACAGTCGCCTCTGTGCCTTCCTGCACAAGGCATCTGTGTTGGCAGTCCAGTCTAGCTTCTCGTCTAACTGTACTCCCAGATACTTGTAGGTCTTAACCTGCTCCACACATTCTCCATTAATGATCACTGGCTCCATATGAGGCCTAGATCTCCTAAAGTCCACCACCATCTCCTTGGTCTTGGTGATATTGAGACGCAGGTAGTTTGAGTTGCACCATATCACAAAGTCCTGTATCAGTTTCCTATACTCCTCCTCCTGTCCATTCCTGACACACCCCACTATGGCCGTGTCATCAGCGAACTTCTGCACATGGCAGGACTCCGAGTTATATTGGAAGTCTGATGTGTACAGGGTGAACAGGACCGGAGAGAGTACGGTTCCCTGCGGCGCCCCTGTGCTGCTGACCACCGTGTCAGACCTACAGTCTCCCAACCGCACATACTGAGGTCTATCTGTCAAGTAGTCCACTATCCAATCCACCATGTGAGAGTCTACTCCCATCTCCGTTAGTTTGTGCCTTAAGATCTTGGGCTGGATGGTGTTAAAGGCACTAGAGAAGTCAAGGAATGTAATCCTCACAGCACAACTGACCCCCTCTAGGTGAGAGAGTGATTTGTGCAGCAAATACGTGATAGCATCCTCCACTCCCACCTTCTCCTTATACGCAAACTGAAGAGGATCCTGGGCGTGCCTGGTTTGTGGCCTCAGATTCTGTATTATCAGCCGCTCCATGGTCTTCATCACGTGCGACGTCAAGGCAACAGGTCTGAAGTCATTCAACTCCTTTGGTTGTGGTTTCTTCGGTACCGGGACAATACAGGATGTTTTCCACTGTCTGGGTACTCTTCTCTGCTCCAGGCTCATGTTGAAGATGCGCTGTAGTGGTTCTCCCAGCTCAGTCGCACAGGCCCTCAGTAATCGTGGGGAAACTCCATCCGGTCCAGCCGCCTTGCTGGTACAGATCTTCCTCAGTTGACCTTCCACCTGTGCAGCCGTAATCCTGGGCGTGGGCAAGGTCTCCTGTGAGTGGCTATTTTCCTGTGAGGGAAGTAAGCCTGGTGTGGATTCCTGCGGTGAGGATGAGATTGAGCTGTCGAACCTGTTGAAGAAGTTGTTCAGCTGATCTTATAAAATATGATCTTATAACGTATCCAATTGAAAGCCAACTTTTAAAAGATAGAAAGCCAACTTTTTGTATCTAATGTTACAACTTATTTACCCTCTATGTTTCTTTTACTGACTAATTTTAGTCAGTTTTCAGAATATAAATTGAATTTACCTAAGAGTGAATTGTTTACTTTAAATAATTAGATGCCAACCAATATTAATCTTCCTTTTAAAATTGTAAGAAAACAATGTATGAAATAAATGACCTCCACCAACTAGGTCATGCTCTCTCTCATCTTGCTGCTGCTATCAGGTAGAAGGTACAGGAGCCTTAAGACTTACACCAGCTTGTTTAGGAACAGTTATTATTCCTTAATTATCAGGCTCATGAACCTGAGAACCTAACTTCACTCGACCCCATCAGAGTTTTATGTGGTGACATGTAGTTGGTTTGATAATAAATCTAATTTGAACCTTGAAAAGAGAAGATGTAAGATGATCCAGCATGGGGAATGGAAGAGCCGGGGGGGGGGGGGGGAGGAGGTGCATAAATTTCTTTACTTTCCAGTAATTTTGCTGTCTTAATGTCTTCGAAGCCATTATGCATTTTTCCTGACTTTGCTTTCATGAGTAGTTGCAAGCCTGATAGAACTTTGGACTCATGGTTAAATTTGAAACTGGCACTAATATCACTCTAATTGAGCTGGAAGCAAATTGAGGATTGACAGCTTGTTTGGTGTCAATTTCCTTAGGGATTTATTCACATTTCAGTTGGCATTTTTAAGTGAGGATTTAAACTGAGCAATGTGGAACAGTTTTCGCATTGCTACTGATCCATGGGAAATATAAGGTCCCAGAAAGTGTTTCACCTGCTGAAACGCTGAATCTTTCTGTTACTTGCTGGGTATGTTTTAGGCTGATGATTATCGCTTTTTAGGTGAGTACAGTTGCAACAAGTCAAAAACAAGTTGTCTAAAAAAACACAATGTTGGCATTTATTTCAAGAAAACTAGAACATACAGTAAAAGCAAGGATGTACCTCTGATGCTTTATAAGGTATTGTTCAGACTGCATCAGAAATATTGCGAGCAATTTTGGGTTTTGAATCTAAGGAAGGATGTGCTGTTGTTTGAGATGGTTCAAAGGAATTCATAACAATAATCTCAGGAATGACAGACTTAATATGCAAGGAGTGTTTCGTGTTTTTGAGCCTGTACTCAAAGGACTTAATAATGGTGATGGGGATTTCACTGAAACCTCCCAAATACTGGAAGGTCTGGATAAAGAAAATGTGAAGAGGATGTTTCCATTAGTAGGAGAGTCTAGGGTAAAAGAATAGCCTCAGAAGAGCGGGGGTCTCTTTAAAACTGAGATGAGGAATTTCTTCACTCAGAAATTTTGTTCCCACATTGGGCTATGGAGGCCAAGTCTCTGGGTGTATATAAGGCAGATATGATTAGTAAGGGGATGAAGGGTTATGGGAGAAGGCAGAAGAATGTAGTTGGAAAAAAAAATCAGCTATGATTGAATAGTGGAGCAGACTAAATGGGTCAACATGGACTAATTCTGCTTCTGAATATTTTGGTCTTAATGGTCTTAACGTTGACACCATCTATGTTAAAAAGTGCTTCATCATCCACCATCTTTCTGTCATTGGCACAGAGTGGTTAAAATGTAATGCAATCACTTGCCAGGTCTTGTCCAACATCGCATCACAACCCTCCAATATCTGGCACCGTGACTAAATTTGAATGTGATGTGCATGAGTTCTGCAAATGCAGTAGTGGCTGATTAATTCAAAAGACAGCTGGTCTTCAAGCAAAAACTGTAACCTCCCCATGGTAATTAGTTGGACACAAATGTCTTTAAGAATGCAGGCTGACTGTTCACAGTGTGAAACCATTTGATGTGGAACATTCTGATTTGTACCATCATAGCTACATGTGGGAAGATGGTAAAAAAAATTTCTTTCATGTTCATCAACCCACATTGAAATGATTTGTTTCTGACTTAATGGAAACATTAGCTTATGGACCATTCTGTGAAATGGATTTCCTGCATAACCCAGGTATGTATCTGCATTTGATATAGTGTGGGAGAATTGGAGAGCTGGACATTCCACCGAGTCTCGGGTATCTTTCTGTAAGATAATTTTGAGTCTAATCAGTATATGTAAGTGTTTTTATACTGGAATGTTGATGGAAGGAGTAAAAAGGGCTTCACATAGCATACAGGTGAATGAAGCTTCCTAGGGAGCATTTAGAAGAAATGTGTTCAGAGCTATGAGAGGTAACAAGAGCACGGGAAAGGAAAACTAATTGCATCTCTTTCAAAATAAAACCCCACAGGACCTGGAGGCTGAAAGACCTCTCACTTTGCAGTGATAAATACCTGCCCTACCAGAAACAGACAATGTATATCTGTGAGAGTGGAAAAACAAAGCCATTCTTTCAAATACAAACTGCTGGACAAATACTGATTGCTCCATTTCATGAACTTTTTAACTGTTATTTTTCTTGAGAAGCAGCTGTATTCTGCTTTCTCTAGTACTAAATTATACTTTTGTTCTGATTTAAAGGTATGGGTTGAAGACAAATGACCAGATCCTGGCTGATGAGAAACACAAGGGACTGTAAGTGAATTTTAGTGAACTAAGTAATTAAAGGAGGCTGAAAATAATTGCAGGATGTAAATAATAGTTCCCTGTAAAACATGTACTCTTGGTATGTCTAAAATAATGCAGAGGGGCCAAGTTGAACAACTTGACCTTATTGTTGCTTACTCATTAGGGAGATTGATGAATGCACTGAAGGAGATTGAAAGAAGACATAATAGTACACTGGATTTGAGAAGCTTTGAATATTGCCTTAAAGTCTTGCACAGAGCTTTAAGTAGAGCACTGTGGCTCCATGTTTGTTTGTGTATAGTAAATGAATACATAACCAATAAGCAGTGAGTCCTAGTCCTTTCTATAGGATCCTGCTTGTGCGATTTTTGAAGTACAAAATTGTTCAGTACAGCATCAGAGGGGGCCACATGCATTGATTAAATACAAGATAAAAGCCTTTGACTTCAGGTAAGAGGTAAGTTTGGGACTAATGTAGAAGGACTGATATACTAGATATACTGATATACTATAAGACTACAGGAAGATATAGAGATATCTAGGAATGAAATAGTTTCTACAAGGATTGAAAGTATAGTTTTGAATACTGACATGGAACTGCAATGTTTATTTTTTTCCTGATTCTGTATTGTTCAGAAATAATATTAAGTATTTATGATGAGGCAGCTTTTCAGAGGATAAATGCTATGTGATATGCTCTGCAATTTTCTATCAGGAGTATTTTTTTATTCAGGGAATGATTGCGCAGGAAATGCTTGCTCTGATCTGAGGCAATAAATGTAACAAGGCTTGAGGGCCTTCATTGGTCAGAGCTGACCATGGATGTTTTGACCTAGCTGTATAGGTATGCAAGTCTGGGCAGTATGATATGGAGAGCAAGCCGTTGCCCATGTAGCAAGCTCTCTCTTTCCATGCATCTGCTAAATTCAAAGGAACAGCAAAGACCGATACAGTTTGGTACCAGCAGCATTGCAGGAGTTGTCAGTCAGCATTGAACTCAAGGCTCAGTAGTTCAGTTTTCCTTCGATGGAAAATTCTATCTGTGTAAAGTCATTGGAAGGACAATCTTGGTCAGTAAAAAATTGTTTTGAATCTCATGTTTTCAAGTCTTGCTGGGTGAACACTGATAAATATTTGTTATAGATAACAAAGTTATTTTGATTTTAACCTTGAAGTTAGTTACATTTAAAATAAATAATTCTCTGAAACAAACTTGGCTGAGTTATGCAACAGACGTTAAACAAACAAAAAGTAGCAGGTCTTTTCAATTTGTTCTAACAGGCTAAGAACAATCCACCAAATTGAAAATGCAATCTTTTGTGATGTTAGTGATTTTCTTACTTTGTTGAAAAAATATCCTGTCCAGAAAGAGAATCGTTCAGTCCACGAAACCTGCAACATCCAGCATTCATATATTATCATTATTCCACTCCACTGCAGATTGTTCACTTGGTTATGATTATCTCTTCTCAGAACTTCTCTTTTTAAATAAGAAAATAAGCACCGAGCTGTAGCTTGATGACCTTCGGCTCATACGGGACATGAGGTGATAGAGAGGAACTACAGATAGGTAGTCACCCCTAGGTTGCAGGAGGCAGGTAATGAGTGACTGTCAGAAGGAAGGGAAATGGGCAGCCAATTCAGAATACCCCTGTGGCCATTCACCTCAATGATAAGTATACCACTTTGGATACTGTTGAGGGGGAATGACCTAGTAGGGGGTGGGGGGAAGCTACAATGACCAGGTCTCTGGCACTGAGTCTGGTGCTGTGGCCCAGAGGCTCAGAAGAGAAGAGAGATGATAGGAGATCCCACAGTCAGAGGAACAGAGAAGAGATTCTGTGGGTGCAGATGATGGTATGTTGTTTCCCAGGTGCCGATGTCAGGGATGTCTTAGATCGGGTCCACGACATTCTAAGTGGGGAGGATGAGCAGCCAGAAGTCTTGGTACATATTGGCAACAATGATATGGGTAGGAAAGGTGAGATGATCCTGAAGAGAGAATTTGAGGAGCTAGGTAGAAAGCTGAAAAGCTGGACCTCCAGGATAGTAATCTCTGGATTGCTACCTATGCCACGTGCCAGTGAGGGCCAGAATGGGATGATTTGGCAGATGAATACGTGGCTGAGGAACTGGTGCAGGGGGTAAGGTTTCAAATTTATGGATTGTTGGGTCCTCTTTTGGGGAAGGTACAACCTGTACAAAAGGGATGGGTTACACCTGAACCCAAGTGGGGCCAATATCCTTGCAGGTAGGTTTGCTAGAGCTGTTTAGGAGGGTTTAAACAAATTTGGCAGGGGAAGGGGACCGGAGTGATTGGGTTGAAAATGAGGTAATTGGATTACAAACAGAGGCAGTATGTCGTGAGCCTGCTAGCAAGGACAAGCTGATAGTGCAAAATTGCAGTCAGCAGCATGAGTTGCAATGCAAAAAGACTGACAGAATCAAAAAGGGTGAATACAGAACTGAAGGTGTTATATTTGAATGTGTGCGGTATAAGGAATAAGATAGATTAAACTTGTAGCACAGTTACAGTTTGGCATATATGAATCGTGGCTGAAAGAACATAATAGCTGTGAGCTTAACATCCAAGGATACACATTGTATCAAAATGTGATGATACAAAACTTGGGGGTGTTGTACGTAGTGTGGAGGGCTGTCAGAGGTTACAGTGGGACATCGATAGGATAAAAAACTGGGCTGAGCAGTGCCAGATGGTGTTCAACCCAGATAAGTGTGAGGTGGTTCATTTCCATAGGTCAAATATGATGGCAGAATATTGTATTAATGTTAAGACTCTTGGCAGTGTGGAGGATCAGAAGGATCTTGGGGTCCGAGTCCATAGGACACTCAAATCTGCTTCACAGGTTGACTGTGTGGTTAAGAAGGCATATGGTGTGTTGGCCTTCATCAACTGTGGGATTGAGTTCAAGATCTGAGAGGAAATGTTGCAGCTATATAAAGCCCTGGTCAGACCCCACTTGGAGTACTGTGCTCTGTTTTGGTCGCCTCACTACAGGAAGGATGTGGAAGCCAGGGTGCAGAGGAGATTTACAAGGATGTTGCCTGGATTGGGGAGCATGCCTTATGAGAATAGGTTGAGTGAACTTGGTCTTTTCTCCTTGGAGCGAAGGAGGATGAGAGGTGACCTGATAGCAGGTTTATAAGATGATAAGAGGCATTGATCGTGTTGATAATCAAGAGGCTTTATCCCAGGGCTGAAATGGCTAACACGAGAGGACACAGTCTTAAGGTGCTTGGAAATAGGTACAGAGGAGATGTCAGGGGAATGTTTTTTACACGGAGAGTGTGTGGAATGGGCTGTCAGCGATTGTGGTGGAGGCGGATACAATAGTGTCTTCTAAGAGATTCTTGGATAGGTACATGGAGCTTAGAAAAATAGAGGGCTATGGGTAACCTGAGGTAATTTCGAAAGCAAGTACATGTTCAGCACAGCATTGTGGGCCAAAGGGCCTGTATTGTGCTGTAGGTTTTCTATTTTTCTAAAAGGGCAGGCAGATAGGCAGAGGGGGTGGCATAGCTCTATTGGTTAAAAAATGAAATCAAATTATTAGAAAGAGATGATATGGGGTAGGAAATATGCAGCTAGATTGGGAAAATCAGGTTGGTGATGGATGCCAAGAGGAATAAATTTCTAGAATGCCTACAAGATGGCTTTTTAGAGCAGCTTCTGGTTGAGTCCACCAGAGGATCAGCTAATCTGGATTGGGTATTGTGGAATGAACCGGAATTGAATAGAAAGCTTAACATCAAGGAACCCTTTGGATGCAGTGACCATAAAATGCTAAAATTCACCCTGTAATTTGAAAGGGGGAAGATAATGTCAGACATATCAGTATTACAGTTGAGTAAAGGGACTTGCAGAGGCATGAGAGAGGAGTTGGTCAAAATTGATTGGAAAAGAACACTGGCAGGGATGATGGCAAAACAGCAATGGCTAGAATTTCTGGGAGCAATTTGGAAGGTGCAAGGTATGTACATCCCAAAGGGGAAGCAGTAGTCTAAAGGCAGGATGACACAATCATGGCTACAACAACAACGCCAACATAACAGCCAAAGAGAGGGTATTCTGTCCTCACTTGTTTTTCCCATTTTCTTAAGCTAGACCGATGAATAACTCCAGTCTTGACACAGCTGTAGTTGAAGGCAGTTTTAATTATTCACCAATGAGTTACAGTACACAAGGAGCCAGTGTAAATTACAGTACTTCTCGGCATTTTAACGAAAGGCAGATTCAAATATTGTTGAAATTCCTTTGTCTAATAACAAGTGTTTCTAACTACTAAATGAAATATACTATCAATTATATAATGGCTGACCTAATGTTGAAGGTTAATTGCTTAATGATGCGATGGTAAGTCAACAGCAGCTGTGAAATTACAAGTACCTGTAGTGAGATTTAGTAGAGATAAGCAAAGCACATCAGGAAAGATGTATCTGTAAAAGATGTCACCAGCTGAACCCAGGACCTACACGCAAAAAAAACATTAACCATGTTAGAGTCAATGCTCCTGATCAATTGAATAGCACAGTCAAGTACTAAAGAATAATAAGACCATCAATTAGATTCAAGTATATTTACATTTATTTTTTTATTAATGAATGTATAAATTATACAACCTTGAGATTTGTTTGCTCACAGGTAGCCACAAAACAAGAAACCTGAAAGAACCCAATTTAAGGAAAAAAAGAATTGAAATAGAAGACCAACACTCGATGCACAAGAGAAAGAAAAAAATACAAGTCGTGCAAACAACAGCATTCTGAATAGAAACATAGAAAATAGGTGCAGGAGTAGGCCATTCGGCCCTTTGAGCCTGCATCGCCATTCAGTATGATCATGGCTGATCATCCAACTCAGAACCCTGTACCTGCTTTCTCTCCATACCCCCTGATCCCTTTAGCCACAAGGGCCATATCTAACTCCCTTTTAAATATAGCCAATGAACTGGCCTCAACTGTTTCCTGTGGCAGAGAATTCCACAGATTCACCACTCTCTGTGTGAAGAGGTTTTTCCTCATCTCGGTCCTAAAAGGCTTCTCCTTTATCCTTAAACTGTGACCCCTCCTACTGGACTCCCCCAACATCGGAAACAATCTTCCTGCATCTAGCCTGTCCAATCCCTTTAGAATTTTATACATTTCAATAAGATCCCCCCCCTCAATCTTCTAAATTCCAGTGAGTATAAGCCAGTCTTTCTTCATATGAAGGTCCTGCCATCCCAGGAATCAATCTGGTGAACCTTCTATGTACTCCCTCTATGGCAAGAATGTCTTTCCTCAGATTAGGGGACCAAAACTGCACACCATACTCCAGGTGTGGTCTCACCAAGGCCTTGTACAACTGCAGTAGAACCTCCCTGCTCCTGTACTCGAATCCTTTTGCTATGAATGCCAACATACCATTTGCCTTTTTCACCTCCTGCTGTACCTGCATGCCCACTTTCAATGACTGGTGTACAATGACAGCCAGGTCTCGTTGCACCTCCCCTTTTCCGTTCAGATAATAATCTGTTCTCCTGTTCTTGCATCCAAAGTGGATAACCTCACATTTATCCACATTAAATTGCATCTGCCATGAATTTGCCCACTCACCTAACCTATCCAAGTCACCCTGCATCCTCTTAGCATCCTCCTCACAGCTAACACCGCTGCCCAGCTTCGTGTCATCCGCAAACTTGGAGATGCTGCATTTAATTCCCTCGTCTAAATCATTAATATAAATTGTAAACAACTGGGGTCCCAGCACTGAGCCTTGCGGTACCCCACTAGTCACTGCCTGCCATTCTGAAAAGGTCCCGTTTACTCCCACACTTTGCTTCCTGTCTGCCAACCAATTCTCTATCCACATCAATACCATACCCCCAATACCGTGCGCTTTAAGTTTGCACACTAATCTCCTGTGTGGGACCTTGTCAAAAGCCTTTTGAAAATCTAAATATACTACATCCACTGGCTCTCCCTTATCCACTCTACTAGTTACATCTTCAAAAAATTCTATAAGATTCGTCAGACATGATTTTCCTTTCACAAATCCATGCTGACTTTGTCCAATGATTTCACCTCTTTCCAAATGTGCTGTTATCACATCTTTGATAACCGACTCTAGCATTTTCCCCACCACCGATGTCAGACTAACCGGTCTATAATTCCCTGGTTTTTCTCTCCCTTTTTTAAAAAGTGGGGTTACTTTAGCCACCCTCCAATTCTCAGGAACTAATCCAGAATCTAAAGAGTTTTCAAAAATCATCACTAATGCATCCACTATTTCTTGGGCTACTTCCTTAAACACTCTGGGATGCAGACCATCTGGCCCTGGGGATTTATCTGTCTTTAATCCCTTCAATTTACCTAACACCACTTTCCTACTAACATGTATTTCCCTCAGTTCCTCCATCTCACTAGACCCTCAGTCCCCTACTATTTCCGGAAGATTATTTATGTCCTCCTTAGTGAAGACAGAACCAAAGTAGTTATTCAATTGGTCTACCATGTCCTTGTTCCCCATGATCACTTCACCTGTTTCTGACTGTAAGGGACCTACATTGTCTTAACCAATCTTTTTCTTTTCACATATCTATAAAAGCTTTTACAGTCCATTTTTATGTTCCCTGCCAGCTTTCTGTCATAATCTTTTTTCCCTTTCCTAATTAAGCCCTTTGTCCTCCTTTGCTGGACTCTGAATTTCTCCCAGTCCTCAGGTGTGCCGCTTTTACTGGCTAATTTGTATGTTTCTTTGGAGGACTTGATACTATCCCTAATTTCCCTTGTCAGCCACGGTTTATTCCCTGGTTTATTCTTTTGCCAAACTGGGATGAACACTTGTTGTAGTTCATCCATGTGATCTTTAAATGCTTGCCATTGCATATCCACCGTCAACACTTTAAGTATCATTTGCCAGTCTATCTTAGCGAACTCACGTCTGATACCTTCAAAGTTACCCTTCTTTAAGTTCAGAACCTTTGTTTCTGAATTAACTATGTCACTCTCCATCTTAATGAAGAATTCCACCATATTATGGTCACTCTTACCCAAGGGTCCTCGCACGATAAGATTGCTAACTAACCCTTCCTCATTGTTCAATACCCAATCTAGAATGGCCTGCTCTTTAGTTGGTTCCTCGACATGTTGGTTCAGAAAACCATTCCGTGTACATTCCAAGAAATCCTCTTCCTCAGCACCCTTACCAATTTGGTTCACCCAATCTATATGTAGATTGAAGTCACCCTCCATAACTACTGTTCCTTTATTGCATGCATTTCTAATTTCCTGTTTAATGCCATCCCCAACCTCACTACTACTGTTAGGTGGCCTGTACACAACTCCCACCAGAGTTTTCTGCCCCTTAGTGTTATGCAGCTCTACCCATATCGATTCCACATCCTCCAGACTAATGTCCTTCCTTTCTATTGCGTTAATCTCGTCTCTAACCAGCAGCACTACCCCACCTCCTTTTCTTTCCTGTCTATCCCTCTTGAATATTGAATATCCCTGGATGTTGAGCTCCCATCCTTGGTCACCCTAGAGCCATATCTCTGTGATCCCAACTATATCATATTCATTAATAACTATCTGCTCATTTAATTCATCCACTTTATTACGAATGCTCCTCGCATTGACACACAAAGCCTTCAGGCTTGTTTTTACAACACTCTTAGCCCTTATACAATTATGTTGAAAAGTGGTCCTTTTTGATTTTTGCCCTGGATTTGCCTGCCTGCCACTTTTACTTTTCACCTTACTACTTTTTGCTTCTACCCTCATTTTACACCCCTCTGTCTCTCTGCGCTTGTTCCCATCCCTCTGCCACGTTAGTTTAAATCCTCCTGAACAGCAGTAGCAAATGCTCCGCCTAGGACATTGGTTCCAGTCCAGCCCAGGTGCAGACCGTCCTGTTTGTACCGGTCCCACCTTCCCCAGAACTGGTTCCAATGCCCCAGAAATTTGAATCCCTCCCCCTTGCACCATTTTTCAAGCCACGTATTCATCTGAAATATCCTCCTATTTCTACCCTGACTAGCATGTGGCACTGGTAGTAATCCAGAGATTATTATCTTTGTGGTCCTACTTGTTAGTTGATCTCCTAACTCCCTAAATTCACCTTGTCGGACCTCATCCCGTTTTTTACCTATATCGTTTGTACCTATGTGCACCACGACCACTGGCTGTTCACCCTCCCATTCCAGAATGTCCTGCAGCCACTCAGAAACATCCTTGACCCTTGCACCAGGGAGGCAACATACCATCCTGGAGTCTCGTTTGCGGCCGCAGAAACGCCTATCTATTCCCCTTACAATCGAATCCCCTATCGCTATAGCTCTCCTATTCCTTTTCCTTCCCTCCTGTGCCGCAGAGCCACCCATGGCGCCATGAACTAGGCTGCTGCTGCCTTCCCCTGATGAGACATCTCCCCCAACCAGTATCCAAAACAGTATATCTGTTTAGGAGGGAGATGACCTCAGTGGACTCCTGCCTACTGCTATACTGTCTAGAGGCCACCCATTCCCTTTCTGCCTGTGTAGCCTTTACCTGTCGTGTGGCCAACTCACTGAATGTGCTATTCACGACTTTCTCAGCGTCATGGATGCTCCAGTATGAATCCAATCGCAGCTCCTGCCGCTCAGTGCAGTCTGCCAGAAGCTGCAGCTGGACACATTTCCTGCACACATAGTTGTCAGGGACACTGGAAGTATCCCTGATTTCCCACATGCTGCAGGATGAACAAACCACGGGGCCAATCTCAGCTGACATGACCTACCCAATACGTTGCCTCAACTTTTGAAACGTTCTCTTTTTAAAGGAACTTACCCAGCCTTACCTCACTTGGAGTGAAGCTCGTCGAAGCCTCTCGAGACAAAGCCTTCCTACTCTGTCCCCCTCTACTCCGTCGCCCGCTCCATCTAACTGCTCCCTTTAAGTTCTCCCACTGCCTCACGGTCCGATTTTCACGCGCTTGCGCAGTCATGTCCCCGTTAAACTGCCGAAGAAAAAGAATCCCAGAGTAGGCCCATACCCTTTCTTATCAGTCCATCATATTAGCAGACATGGAGCACAGCAGCCAGGGCAGTCATTGTAGCCTCATTGCCAGAGGTGACCATCATGGAGAATGAGCAAAATCAGTTCTTGCCTCCAATCTGGGCCTTAAAAGTTGTCTAAATAGGGGATTGTACCTTGCACTAGGATCCGGGCACCACTGCTGTGAAAGGCCCCAGCCCAGCCCGAAGCCACACTCAAGCTCTTCAAATCAGCTAGGTGCCCAGGGTGATCCAACCTTGTATGAGCATCGAGATCGAATTCGAAATACAGGAGTAAAATTTTGTCATTCAAGATGGATCACTACCCAAACAGTTTCTAGATTTGTTTTGGATCATATCAAGTATACAACAGAGGATCCAAAACAAATCTAGAATCTTGTGCACCCTCAAAATATTGACCTTTACAGATTTGTAATTAGAGTTCACGTTTCAATTATTTTCCAACAGTCTATTTTCCCATCAATACTGTTTGTTTACTTCCCAAGTAATCTTGGGGCATTTCTTGAGCATGAATGTAAGTCAAGGAAAGTGGCTGCTTGCTCGCTAACAGTTGTTTTGGAAACTACGGAAGGGGAGCTGTGTCACCCAGCTGTTTTAGCTGTCTTGATGGAACCTGTTATCCATTACCCTCAGTAAAGTCACCCATTGAAGGAGCTGGTTTGTTTGTCATCCTTTGTACAAAGACAGATTCACCCATGCTTTTTGTGTTGCTTATCAAACCTCTTTGATATGAGGTTAAGAAAGGAGAGATGGGAGGCTGGCAGGACTGGCTGAAGCTCTCTGTAAATGGATGCTGCTAATGCAGGAGGTCACGAGTTTGGGACACCTGTTTTCTAGAATGGTAGTTCTGAAGATGTTCACAGGTGAAGATTTGTGTGCTCCCCCATTATAGTTGTGACATTACCCTTATCACATGCCTTTTCCAGCTCCTTTTGCCCTCTTAACCCCATACGTTGTCTACTACTTAGAAGCCTATTAATGATTGCATAATAGTTTCTTAACTCCACCTACAAAGATTCAATGTTTTCTGACCATTTGTCTCCTCTTTCTAAAGATGTAATTTTATCTCTTACCATCAGAGCCACACCACTGCCCATGCCTTCCTGTCTGTCCTTCAATACAAAGTATATCCTTTGATGTTAAGCTCCCAACTTTGGCTTTCTTTCAGCCACGGCGATGATGCCCACAATGTCATACCGACCAATCTCTAATTGTACCAGGAGTTTGTCCACCTTATTCCAAATGTTATGAGCATTTAAATACTGCACCTTCAGTCCTGCATTCTTTGCCTTTTTGAATTTTGAATGGTACAATTAACTCTTTGCTCTGTCTGCATTTGTACCCAATCATTGGCTTGACCTTCCTTACACTCAAAGATATCCTTTACTCTGGCACCAGGGCAACAATACATCCATCTGAAGTCTTGCTTGTGGCCACAGAAATATCTATCTTTGCCCTGATCAATATTTCTCACCTAGTGCTTGACCTACTCTGCTGTATCACAGAGCCAGCTGTAGTGCCATTGATCTGGTTGCTGTTGTTTTTACCCCTGAGGTCATGCTCCAAGTGTTATACTTGTTAAGGAAAAGCTACCAGCAAATCCTGCAGTCACACATCCATCTGAGTGAACTTCAGCCTTGAAGCTCCTGTCTTGAGCAGTCTGTGCCCCCTGTATGCTCCTCAGTGAGTCCAGGTATTGTTCTAACTGATCTGTATGGTCTGATAGCAGTAGTATTTGGACATCCTTCTGGTGAACATTGTCACCAGGGACACCTGACCACACTCTGATCTCCGACATCTCACTGGCAGTGGAATATCATTCCAGTGATGCCATCGCAGCCCCTTTCAGCAACTCAAGGAACCAAGAAATGGAACCAGAATGTTTGCCATGTTGCTCCTCCCTCTTGCCACTGAACCAACACAATGCTTCCACCTCAGCAGCCTTCAAATGAGCGATCTGCTTGATCTTGCCTTTCTTATTCATTGCTTGGTCTCATGGTAAGCAATGAAATTATTGCTTTCCTGGTACATAAAGTTTCAATGGTTGCTGACATTCTTTCTCCTATCAAGACCTCACAATAAGCAATCAGACTGTTTGGTGAAATGATACTGCCTGATAAACACTGGCTTTGCCTGCATTACCCATATCCCCAAAAAACAAGGTCCCGCCGAAAGGTCTCAGCCTGAAAAGTCGACTGTACTCTTTTCCATAGATGCTGCTTGGGCTGCTGAGTTCCTCCAGCATTTTGCGTGAGTTGTTTGCATTTCTACTGACTTCTGCATTCCCCCACCCCCCACAACCTGGCTGATCTTGCTAACGGTGTGATTCCTAAGTAAAGATGTTATCAATGAGTAAATATTTTATGTAAACTGAGGCAACCTTAAGGTTTACTTAGTGATGGTGACCACCTCTGTAACCTCTGCCAGTAGAGCATTGAGGGCTCACAGTTTGTTATGTTCAAATTTGCTTTAGTATTTGTCAACTGGTGTTTGTAGTTTGATGGTCATCGTACTGAATAAAAATGTATTTCAAATACATCTTTATTTATTCACTTGTGGTTAAGGTCCATTTTAATTCTGTAACGTGTAGGTTCAATGCTGGTGGAAGTGTTCCAAGCACAAACTTTTCAGATTAATGTTGAGGTTTAAAATTGGGTGTAAGTTTACACTTGCATTATTTCTACATTTTCTTTTTACTCTGTTTTTCTTATTCTGGAATTGTTCATCAGGCAAATTAAATGAAACCATTCTAGACTGTAAGTATTTGTAGTCATTTCTTGCATTGTGGAATGAAAGTCTTGTGACTTGTCATGGGAGATGTTTTTGATGTCACTGAACTTAACCATATCTTTGACTTACTTTAGAAAATTGTGACTAATCAGCTGACGCATTTTGAAATGTTTCTTCCAAAATAATATCAGTGGAATAATAATCAAAGAGAGACATTGGTCATCAACAGAAACTTCGAGCTTCTGAAGAAAACAGTATTTGAAGATCAAAATCTCAAACAGAGTCCTATGTTTATGATGCACTGACCAGTGGTTATTTATTTGAGTAATAGGCCCTCCTGGTCCAATGGGCCCATGCCACCCAGTTACACACCCACATGACTAATTAACTTACTAATCCATTCGTATTGGGAATGTGGGAGGAAACTGGAGCACCCGGAGGAAATGCGTGTGGTCACAGAAAGAATGTTCAAACTCCTTACAGACAGCAGTGGGATTTGAACCTGAATCACTGGCGCTTTAATAGTATTACACTAACTGCTAGGCTACTGTGCTTCTTGTCTACTTTCATGCTGCTTAGACATAGAGCACAGGAAACATACCACCACTGCTGCCTTCCAGATTCCTTCTAATCCAGTGGCAGGATTAGCCAACTAGCAATGTTGTCTTCATCATCAATACCGAGGTCCTACTTACAATTTTGGCTCCAATAATCAGACCACATTGATCATCCTAACCCTAATGAGAGATACCAACTGAATAAAAGAAAAATTCAAGGAGATTTTCAATATGTTCTTGTAAAAATGCAATTTGTGTCCCTGGCCTATGACTTATTGAAGTGGGGAAGTAGCATTGGTATTGGGATCACGTTTGGGGCCCACAGCCTGAATCTTGAATGGTTCAGTAATTTCTGAATACTTTCTCTTGGCTTAATAATGTGACATCTTTCAGTTTTCTTTTTATTTGTTGTGCATTAAACACTACTTCTCTCCATTGCTATAACTCTAAAGCAATGTGCAGTCAAGTCACCATGTTGATAGTACTAGAGTAGGTTCTAAATAGTACCTTCCTCCAGTTGCCACCTTGTACCTCTTGTATTACTACATCAACCACCTGACTTGTCTAGTGTGGGTAGAAATACACTTCTCGCATTTTATAGTGTAAAGGACATAATAACTGGCTGTAGATCCTTTTACTTATTTAAGTTCAAAGTAAATTTTATTTTCAAGGAACATGTATGTCACCATATACAACCCTGCCATTCATTTTCTTGTGGGCATACTCAATAAATCCATAGAATAATAACAATAATAATAATCAGTGAAAGACTGGTCATTTAGATCATTCACTCTGTATGCAGAAGACAACAAACTGTGCAAATACAAAAGGAATAAATAATAATAAATAGACAATGGTTTCGAGATATAATGAAGAGTCCTTGAAAGTGAGTCCATTGGTTGTGGGAACATTTCAATGATGGAGTAAGTGAATTTGAGTGAAATAAAAGAGCCATAGAAAAGTATAGCACAGAAACAGGCCCTTTGTTCTATCTGGTCTGTGCCCAGCCATTTAAACTGCAACTCCCATCAACCTGCATTGTGACTATATCCCTCCATACCCCTAGCATGCATGTAACTATTCAAACTTTTATAAGTATTGAAATCAGGCACATGCAAGCTCTGTTCTCTCAAAATTTCACTTTTGAAAGATTCCAACTTACCAAATGCACTTTTGCCAGAAAATACCTTGTCCCAATCTGCACTTGCTAGATCCTTTCTGATATCATCAAAATTCACCTTTCTCCAATTTAGAATCTCAACCTGCGGACCAGACCTACCACTTTGCATATTTACATTGAAATGAGTGGTATTATGATCACTAGATGCGGTGTTCCCCCACACAAACTTCTGTACCTGCCCTTGTCACATTCCCTCATAACAGATCAAGTATCGCACACTCTCTCATTGGGACTTATACATACTGATTCAGGAAACTTTTATTGAACACATTTGACAAACTCTATCCCATCTAGTCCTTTTACAGTATGGCGTCCCAGTCAATATGTGGAAAGTTAAAATCACTTACTATAACAAACTTGTGTTTCTTGCAGCAGTCCACGATCTCTGTACAAATCTGTTCCTCCAAATCCCTCGGACTGTTGGGTGGTCTGTAATATAGCCCATTATCGTGGTCGTACCTTTCTTAATCCTTAGTTTCAGCCATAGTGCCTCACTAGACAAGTTTTTCAGTCCATTCTGACTGAGCACTGCTGTGACATTTTTCCTGGCAGTAATGCCACCCCTTCTCCTTTAATTCCCTTCTGCTCTGTCACATCTAAAACAATGGAACCCTGGAATATTGAGCAGCCAGTCCTCCCCCTCCTGCAATCAAATCTCATTAATGGCTACAATATCATAATCTATGTGTTGATCCATGCCCTGAGCATATCTGCCTTTCCTACGATACTTCTTGCATTGAAATATACACAGCTCAGGACATTAGTCACACCATGCTCAAACTTTTGGTTCCTGACTTTGTGGTCACTCTTCCTACATATGTCATTGGTACCTACATGAACCATGACCTCTGGCTGCTCACACCAGCTTAACCCTTTCTGGCTCAAATGCTCACAATTTTATTATCTAAATCTATAAGACATAGGAGTAGAATTAGGCCACTCATCACATCGAGTCTGCTCCACTATTCCATCATGGCTGATCCTGGATCCCACCCAACCCCATACACTTGCATTCTCGCCATATCCTTTGATGCCTGGACTGATCAGGAAATGATCAGTTTCCGCTTTAAATATAAGCACAAGCTTGACCTCCACTGCAGACTGTGGTGGAGCATTCCACAGATTTACTACTGTCTGACTTATAAAAAAAATCCTCACCTCTGTTCTAAAGGGTCACCTCTAAAATCTGAAGCTGTGTCCTCTAGTTCTGGATACCCCCACCATAGGAAGCATCCTCACCTCATCCAGTCCTTTCAACATTTGATAGGTTTCAATGAGATCCCCATGCGTTCCTCTAAATTCCAGTGAGTACAGCCCCAAAGCTGTCAAACGCTCCTCATATGTTAACTGCTTTATTCCCAGGATCATCCTCGTAAACCTCCTCTGGACTCTCTCCAATGACAACACATCCTTTCTGAGATCTGGGGCCCAAATCTCTTGACAGTACTCTTAAGTGCAGTCTGACTAGTGTCCTATGAAGTCTCAGCATTATCTCCTTGCTTTTATATTCTATTCCCCTTGAAATAAATGCCAACATTGCATTTGCCTTCTTTACCACAGACTCAATCTGTAAATTATCTTTCTGGGAATATTGCACAAGGATTCCTAAGTCCCTCTAGACCTCTAATGTTTAAACCTTCTCCCCATTTAGATAATAGCCTGCACTATTGTTCCTTTTACCAAAATCATTATCATGCATTTCCCAACACTGTATTCCATCTGCCACTTTTTTGCCCATTCTTCCAATTTGTCTTAAGTCCTGCTGTAATCGCATTGCGTCCTCAGCACTACCAACCCCTCCCCCATCTTCAAATCATCTGCAAATTTTGCCACAAAGCCATTAATTCCATTATTTAAATCATTGGCAAACAATGTGAAAAGCAATGGTCACAATACTGACCCCCGAGGAACACCATTAATCACCAGCAGCCAGTCAACCTGAAAAGAGCCTTTTATTCACACTTGCTCCTCATATAACCATATAACCATATAACAATCACAGCACGGAAACAGGCCATTCCGGCCCTCCTAGTCCGTGCCGAACTCTTAATCTCACCTAGTCCCACCTACCCGCACTCAGCCCATAACCCTCCACTCCTTTCCTATCCATATACCTATCCAATTTTACCTTAAATGACACAACTGATCTGGCCTCTACTACTTCTACAGGAAGCTCATTCCACACAGCTATCACTCTCTGAGTAAAGAAATACCCCCTCGTGTTTCCCTTAAACTTTTGCCCCCTAACTCTCAAATCATGTCCTCTCGTTTGAATCTCCCCTACTCTCAATGGAAACAGCCTATTCACGTCAACTCTATCTATCCCTCTCAACATTTTAAATACCTCGATCAAATCCCCCCTCAACCTTCTACGCTCCAATGAATAGAGACCTAACTTGTTCAACCTTTCTCTGTAACTTAAGTGCTGAAAACCTGGTAACATCCTAGTAAATCGTCTCTGCACTCTCTCTAATTTATTGATATCTTTCCTATAATTCGGTGACCAGAACTGTACACAATATTCCAAATTTGGCCTTACCAATGCCTTGTACAATTTTAACATTACATCCCAACTTCTGTACTCAATGCTCTGATTTATAAAGGCCAGCGTTCCAAAAGCCTTCTTCACCACCCTATCTACATGAGACTCCACCTTCAGGGAACTATGCACTGTTATTCCTAGATCTCTCTGTTCCACTGCATTCCTCAATGCCCTACCATTTACCCTGTATGTTCTATTTGGATTATTCCTGCCAAAATGTAGAACCTCACACTTCTCAGCATTAAACTCCATCTGCCAACGTTCAGCCCATTCTTCTAACCGGCATAAATCTCCCTGCAAGCTTTGAAAACCCACCTCATTATCCACAACACCTCCTACCTTAGTATCATCAGCATACTTACTAATCCAATTTACCACCCCATCATCCAGATCATTTATGTATATTACAAACAACATTGGGCCCAAAACAGATCCCTGAGGCACCCCGCTAGTCACCGGCCTCCATCCCGATAAACAATTATCCACCACTACTCTCTGGCATCTCCCATCTAGCCACTGTTGAATCCATTTTATTACTCCAGCACTAATACCTAACGACTGAACCTTCTTAACTAACCTTCCATGTGGAACTTTGTCAAAGGCCTTGCTGAAGTCCATATAGACTACATCCACTGCCTTACCCTCGTCAACATTCCTCGTAACTACTTCAAAAAATTCAATAAGGTTTGTCAAACATGACCTTCCACGCACAAATCCATGCTGGCTACTCCTAATCAGATCCTGTCTATCCAGATAATTATAAATACTATCTCTAAGAATACTTTCCATTAATTTACCCACCACTGATGTCAAACTGACAGGTCTATAATTGCCAGGCTTACTTCTAGAACCCTTTTTAAACAATGGAACCACATGAGCAATACGCCAATCCTCCGGCACAATCCCCGTTTCTAATGACATCTGAAAGATCTCCGTCAGAGCTCCTGCTATCTCTACACAAACTTCCCTCAAGGTCCTGGGGAATATCCGGTCAGGACCCGGAGATTTATCCACTTTTAAATTTCTTAAAAGCGCCAGTACTTCCACCTCTTTAATTGTCATAGGTTCCATAACTTCCTTACTTGTTTCCCACACCTTACACCATTCGATATCCTTCTCCTTAGTGAATACCGAAGAGAAGAAATCGTTCAAAATCTCTCCCATCTCCCTCGGCTCCACACATAGCTGACCACCCTGATTCTCTAAGGGACCAATTTTATCCCTCACTATCCTCTTGCTTTTAATATAACTGTAGAAGCCTTTCGGATTTACTTCCACCTTATTTGCCAAACCAAACTCGTAACTTCTTTTAGCTTTTCTAATCTCTTTCTTAAGTTTCCTTTTACATTCTTTATATTCCTCGAGCAATTCCTTTACTCCATGCTGCCTATATCTATTGTAGACATCCCTCTTTTTTCGAACCAAGTTTCTAATATCCCTTGAAAACCATGGCGCTTTCAAACCTTTAATCTTTCCTTTCAACCGAACAGGAACATAAAGATTCTGTACCCTCATAATTTCACCCTTAAATGACCTCCATTTCTCTATTACATCCTTCCCATAAAACAACTTGACCCATTCCACTCTCTCTAAATCCCTGCGCATCTCCTCAAAGTTAGCCTTTCTCCAATCAAAAATCTCAACTCTAGGTCCAGTCCTGTCCTTCTCCATAATTATATTGAAGCTAATGCTATTGTGATCACTGGACCCGAAGTGCTCCCCAACACATACATCTGTCAGCTGACCTATCGCATTCCCTAACAGGAGATCCAACACTGCCCCATCTCTAGTCGGTACTTCTATGTATTGTTGCAAAAAGCTATCCTGCACACATTTCACAAACTCTAAACCATCCAGCCCTTTTACAGAATGAGCTTCCCAATCTATGTGTGGAAAATTAAAATCTCCCACAATCACCACCTTGTGTTTACTACAAATATCTGCTATCTCCTTACACATTTGCTCTTCCAACTCACGCTCCCCATTAGGTGGCCTATAATACACTCCTATCAGTGTTACTACACCTTTCCCATTCCTCAATTCCACCCAAATAGCCTCCCTAGAGGAGCTCTGTAATCTATCCTTCCAAAGCACCGCCATAAGATTTTCTCGGACAAGCAATGCAACACCTCCTCCTCTGGCCCCTCCTACTCTATCACACCTGAAGCAACTAAATCCAGGAATATTTAGTTGCCAATCACACCCTTCCTGCAACCATGTTTCACTAATAGCTACAACATCATAATTCCATGTATCAATCCACACTTTAAGCTCATCCACCTTTCTTACAATGCTCCTAGCATTAAAATAGATACATTTAAGATACTCTCCACCTCCTCCTCTCTTTTCATCCCTAGCAATGCATTCAAATTTATTATCCTTTTCTTTCTTCTCCCCTACAACTTCGGGCTGAGCGCATCCCTGCTCCATCACCTGCCTGTCCTCCCTCACACACGGTCTACTTACTTGCTCTACTGGTGAACTAACCTCCTCTCCCATAGTTTCCTCAAATTGATTTCCGCCCCCCCATCTTACTAGTTTAAAGTCTGCCCCGTAGCCCTAGCAAACCTCCCCGCTAGGATATTGGTCCCCCCAGGATTCAAGTGTAACCCGTCCTTCTTGAACAGGTCACGCCTGCCCCAGAAGAGGTCCCAATGATCCAGAAACTTGAATCCCTGCCCCCTGCTCCAATCCCTCAACCACGCATTCATCCTCCACCTAATTCCATTCCTACTCTCACTGTCGCGTGGTACAGGCAGTAATCCCGAGATTACTACCTTTGCGGTCCTTCTTCTTAACTGCCTTCCTAACTCCCTATACTCTCGTTTCAGGACCTCTTCCCCTTTCCTACCTATGTCATTGGTACCTACATGTACCACGACCTCTGGCTCCTCACCCTCCCACTTCAGGATATCTTGGACGCGATCAGAAACGTCCCGGACCCTGGCACCAGGGAGGCAAACTACCATCCGGGACTCCCGATCACCTCCACAGAACCGCCTGTCTGAACCCCTGACTATCGAGTCCCCTATTACTATGGTCCTCTTTCTTCTATCCCTACCCTTCTGAGCTACAGGGCCGTCCTCTGTGCCGGAGGCCCGGCCACTGTCTCTTCCTCCAGGTAGGCTGTCCCCCCCAACAGTACTCAAACATGAGTACTTATTGTCAAGGGGTACAGCCACTGGGGTACTCTCTAGTACCTGCCCCTTCCCCTTCCTGACCGTGACCCACCTATCTGCCTCCCGTGGCCCCGGAGTGACCACCTGCCTGTAACTCCTCTCTATCACCTCCTCACTCTCCCTGACCAGGCGAAGGTCATCGAGCTGCAGCTCCAGTTCCCTAATTCGGTCCCTCAGGAGCTGCAGTTCGGCGCACCTGGTGCAGATGTGGACGTCCGGGAGGCTCGGAGACTCCAGAATCTCCCACATCCGACACCGAGAACAACAAGCTGCCCTCACACTCATACTTCCCGAATAACTGAAAATAACAAGAACTAAAAGATAAGCCTACTGTGCCCTCTTCCGCCTAAGCCCTCTGAGCCCAAGCCCTACACTCTGCTCCCGGCTCACTCCGCTGCCCGCAAACGAAGCTGCCCGCTGCTTAAGGCTGCGTTCTTTTTATATCTTCCCTCCTTCCCAGGCCTCCTTCACGCGCCTGCGCAGTCCCGCCTCTCAGAACTCCGATCTGAGAAGCAATTTGAAAATGGCCGCCGCCGCACTTCTTCTCAGCCTCGCTGTCCTCTTCCAAAAGAGAACTGCCTCACTCCTTCTCTCCTTTTTATATCTTCCCTCCTTCCCAGGCCTCCTTCACGCGCCTGCGCAGTCCCGCCTCTCAGAACTCCGATCTGAGAAGCAATTTGAAAATGGCCGCCGCCGCACTTCTTCTCAGCCTCGCTGTCCTCTTCCAAAAGAGAACTGCCTCACTCCTTCTCTCCTTTTTATATCTTCCCTCCTTCCCAGGCCTCATGCCTGTCAGCAATTCCACTATCCATGATAGTATCTTTCCTGTAATGCCATAAGACTTTATCTTGTTAAGTAGCCTTATGTATGGCACCTTATCAATGTCTTTTAAAAATCCAAGTAAATGACATCCACTGCCTCTCCTTTGTCCACCCTGCTTGGTTCTTCCTTGAAGAACATGAAGAGATTGATCAGGCAAGATTTCCCTTCATAGAAACCATGCTGACATTGACTTATTTTATAATTAGTCTCCAAGTACCTCAAAAGCTCATCCATAATAATAGACTCCTGTAGTGGTGTGCTACACACAGTGCTGAAGTAACGACACGCATTCGGTGAGTTGCATTTGCAAAAGAGATTTATTCAAACTTCGTCGCGGCCTCGCTTTAAAGCCTTCCTGTTCCCGCCCTCCACGGGCGGAAATGCTGTAGGGGGCACATATTCACAGTCTCATCCCGCCCGTGGGCTTTTCCCCTTGCTGGTGAAGAAAGCCTGGTGCCCTTTTTGGGGCCGGCCTCAATGCCAGCGCACGCTACTTTGTGAGTCAGTTCGAGTGTGCTGGGAAGTGGGTCGCCACATACCCCCCGCCCCCCCAGAACCAGCGATACACCCCCCCAATGTCCTCAGTCTGGGTCGGTCTCTGTTTGGGAGGTCTGCCTCTGCACTGCGGTGCCTGAATCTCGACCGGCTACGCCAAGTCCACATGGGCCGGTTTGAGTCGGTCCACTGTGAAAACCTCCTCTTTCCCCCCAATGTCCAGCACGAATGTGGACCCGTGGTTTCTGATCACCGTAAACAGCCCCTCGTAGGGCTGTTGTAGCGGTGTCCAGTGTCCACCCTGTCGTACAAAAACAAACTTACAGTTCTGCAGGTCTTTGGGTACGCAGGTCGGGTTCTGCCCATGCTGTGAAATGGGTATGGGGGCCAGGTTACCGAGCCTCTCACGTAGTCTGTCCAGGACTGCTGCGGGTTTTTCCTCTTGCCCGCTTGGGGCTGGTATGAACTCTCCTGGGACGACCAGGGGTGCGCGATACACCAACTCGGCCGACGAGGTGTGTAGATCCTCTTTCGGCGCCGTGCGGATTCCAAGCAGGACCCAGGGAAGATCGTCCACCCAGTTAGGCCCTTTGAGGCGGGCCATGAGAGCCGACTTCAGGTGATGGTGGAAACGCTCCACTAGTCCGTTCGACTGTGGGTGGTAGGTAGTTGTGTGGTGCAGCTGTGTCCCCAAAAGGCTGGCCATAGCTGACCACAGGCTGGAGGTGAACTGGGCGCCTCTGTCGGAGGTAATGTGGGCCGGTACACCAAAGCGAGATACCCAGATTGCAATCAGTGCTCGGGCTCCTCGCGCTACGATATCCACGTGAATGTGGTCGAAACGCCGGCGGGTGGGGTGGAACTGCTGCGGCAGGGCTTTGGTGTGCCGCTGCACCTTGGCTGTTTGGCAGTGCATGCACGTTTTGGCCCATTCACTGACCTGCTTGCAGAGTCCGTGCCAAACGAACCTGTTGGCTACCATCCAGATGGTTGATCTGATGGAGGGGTGCGCTAAGTTGTGAATGGAGTTGAAAATGCGCCACCGCCAGGCTGCCGGGACGACGGGGCGGGGTTGGCCGGTGGTGACGTCACAGAGTAGGGTCCTCTCACCTGGGCCTACGGGGAGGTCCTGGAGCTGCAAATTGGAGACTGCAGTTCTGTAACTAGGGATCTCCTCGTCTGCCTGCTGCGCCTCCACCAGCGCTTCATAGTCTACCCCCTGGGACAGGGCTTGGATGTTAGGTCTGGAGAGATCATCTGCCACGACATTGTCCTTTACCGAGACATGCCGGACATCCGTCGTGTATTCGGAGATGTAGGACAGATGTTGCTGCTGGCGGGACGACCAGGGGTTGGATGCTTTTGTGAACGCAAAAGTAAGCAGTATGTGGTCTGTGAACGCGATGAAGGGCCTACCTTCTAAGAAGTACCTGAAATGCTGGATTGCTAGGTATAGCGCCAACAGTTCCCGGTCGAAAGCACTGTATTTGAGCTCGGGTGGTCGTAGGTGTTTGCTGAAGAACGCCAGGGGTTGCCAGCGACCTTCGATGAGTTGTTCCAGCAATCCACCGACTGCCGTGTTGGATGCGTCCACTGTGAGGGCGGTAGGGACGTCCATTCTGGGGTGCACTAGCATCACGGCGTTTGCCAATGCTTCTTTGGTTTTAATGAAAGCAGCTGTGGACTCATCGTTCCAGGTAATGTCCTTGCTCTTACCCGACATCAGGGCGAACAGGGGGCGCATGATTCGGGCTGCTGAGGGGAGGAAGCGGTGGTAGAAATTCACTGTACCCACGAATTCCTGCAGGCCTTTGATTGTGCTGGGTCGGGGGAAGTGGCGGACCACGTCTACCTTGGCGGGCAGAGAGGTTGCCCCGTCTTTAGTAATCCTGTGGCCCAGGAAGTCGATGGTGTCGAGCCCGAACTGGCATTTGGCCGGATTGATTGTTAGGCCGTATTCACTCAGTCGGGCGTAGAGTTGACGGAGGTGGGACAGATGCTCCTGACGACTACTTCTGGCTATGAGGATGTCGTCCATATAGATGAAAGCGAAGTCCAGGTCGTGTCCCACTGCGTCCATTAACCGCTAGAACGTCTGTGCGGCATTCCTTAGGCCAAACGGCATGCGGAGGAACTCGAGAAGGCCGAACGGGGTGATGAGTGCTGTTTTGGGGACGTCGTGCAGATGCATCAGGATTTGATGGTATCCGCGGATGAGGTCTACCTTGGAGAAGATCTGTACGCCGTGCAGGTTTGCTGCAAGGTCCTGAATGTGCGGCACAGGGTAGCGGTCCGGTGTTGTAGCCTCGTTCAGCCTGCGGTAGTCGCCGCATGTTCTCCAGCCCCCTGTTGCTTTGGGCACCATGTGCAGGGGGGAGGCCCATGGGCAGACGGACCGCCGTATGATCTCCAATTCCTCCATCCTCTTGAACTCCTTCTTCACCAGTCGGAGCTTGTCCGGGGGAAGCCTTCGAGCACGGGCATGGAGGGGTGGTCCTTGGGTCGGGATGTGGTGCTGTACTCCGTGTCTGGGCTTAGCTGCCGTGAACTGCAGTGCCAGAACCGATGGGAAATCCACCAGGACTCTGGTGTAGTCGTTGTCGGACAGCGTGATGGAGTCTAGGTGTGGGGCCGGCAGCTGGGCTTCACCCAGGGAGAACGTTTGAAAGGTCTCAGCGTGGACCAGTCTCCTCCCTTGCAGGTCAACCAGTAGGCTGTGAGCTTGCAAAAAATCTGCTCCCAGGAGCGGTTGGGCTATGGCGGCCAGTGTGAAGTCCCACGTGAACCAGCTGGAGCCAAACTGTAGCCACACCGTACAGGTGCTGTAGGTCCTTACTGTGCTGCCGTTCGCGGCCCTCAGGGTGGGACCCGGTTCTCTGTTGCGGGTGTCGTAACTCATCGGAGTTAAGACGCTGATCTCGGCTCCGGTGTTGACCAAAAAGCGGCGTCCCGACTGCTTGTCCCAGACATACAGGAGGCTATCCCGATGGCCAGCTGTCGTAACCATCAGCGGCGGCTGGCCCTGGCGTTTCCCGGGAACTTGCAGGGCGGGCTTCTGCACCCCACCACTGGTGGTAGAAGCACCATTGTTCGTTGGTCTCCTCACCCCTGCCTCCGGGGTTAGTGGGCTCTGCTGTCGGGCCTGATCTGGTCTGCTGCTGGGAGCGTGGCTTGGTGATCTGTGCGACGGACACCCCACTCTCCTTCTTGGCTTTCCACAGCACATCTGCCCGGGACACCACCTTCCAGGGTCACTGAAATCCACGTCGGACAGTAGCAGGCGTATGTCCTCGGGCAGCTGCTGTAGGAGCGCCTGCTCAAACATGAGACAGGGCTTGTGTCCGTTTGCCAGGGCCAGCATCTCGTTCATCAACGCCAATGGCAGCCTGTCTCCCAAACCATCCAGGTGCAGTAAGCGGGCAGCTCACTCACACCATGAGAGTCCAAAAGTCCTTATGAGCAAGGCTTTGAATTCTGTGTATTTGCCGTCGTCCGGGGGCGACTGTATGAACTCCTCAACCTGGGCGGTTGTCTCCTGGTCAAGGGAGCTCACCACGTAGTAGTAACGTGTGGCATCCAAGGTTATCTGCTGAATGTGGAATTGGGCTTCTGCTTGCTGGAACCATAGGTGAGGTCACAGCGTCCAGAAGCTTGGCAGTTTTAACGAAACTGGTCCAAATATCGTTTGGGCCGTCGGGGTCACCAATTGTAGCGGTGTGCTACACACAGCGCCGAAATAACGACACGCAGTCGGTGAGTTGCAGTTGCAAAAGAGATTTATTCAAACTTCGCGGCCTCGCTTTAAAGCCTTCCTGTTCCCGCCCTCCCTGGGCGGGAATGCTGTAGGGAGCGCATATTCACAGTCCCTTCCCGCGCATGGGCTTTTCCCCTTGCTGGTGAAGAAAGCCTGGCACCCTTTTTGGGGCCAGCCTCAATGCCGGTGCACGCCACTTTGTGAGCCGGTTCGAGTGCGCTGGGAAGTTGGTCGCCACACTCCAACACTTTCCCAACCACTGAGGTTAGACTAACTGGCCTATAATTTCCTTTTTTTTTTGCTTGTCTCCCTTAAAGAGTGGAGTTACATTTGCAATCTTCCAGTCCTCCGGGACCATTCCAGAATCAAGTGATTCTTCAAAGATCATGACCAATGCATCCAGTATTCTTCCGCAATGTCTCTCAGGACTCCGGGATGTAATCCATCTGGCCCAGGTGATTTATCTGCCTTAAGACCTTTCAGTTTGCCTAGGGCTTTTTCCTTTCTAATAGAAATGGCACTCACTCCTCCTCCCTGACACTCACAGACCTCTGGTACACTGCTAGCAGACCAGCATCTGTTGGTTAATATAATCTCATATTACCAAAATTGTTCCAGTATATCACAGATATTTGTTCTTCTTTCTGGTCTAGAAAAAAACCCAATTGAATTTACTGATTTTATCAAAGTAACTAAGTTTATACCCCATTAACAAGAGCTATGTGGAAGAGGTTAACTTATCTGCATTTATATTTTACATTGCCTTATGCCTGAACTTTTAAAAGTTGTTTTTCAAGATGAAAAATCAGATAGAATATTTAAAGCCAGAACTACAGACAGACAGACATACTTTATTGATCCCGAGGGAAATTGGGTTTTGTTACAGCCGCGCTAACCAACTAACCAAGAATAGTGTAGAAATATAGCAATATAAAACCATAATTAATTAAATAATAATAAGTTAATCATGCCAAGTGGAAATAAGTCCAGGACCAGCCTATTGGCTCAGGGTGTCTGACACTCCGAGGGAGGAGTTGTAAAGTTTGATGGCCACAGGCAGGAATGACTTCCTCTGACGCTCGGTGTTACATCTTGGTGGAATGAGTCTCTCGCTGAATGTACTCCTGTGCCTAACCAGTACATTATGGAGTGGATGGGAGTCATTGTCCAAGATGGCATGCAACTTGGACAGCATCCTCTTTTCAGACACCACCGTCAGAGAGTCCAGTTGCACCCCTATAACATCACTGGCCTTACGAATGAGTTTGTTCATTCTGTTGGTGTCTGCTACCCTCAGCCTGCTGCCCTAGCACACAACAGCAAACATGATAACACTGGCCACCACAGACTCGTAGAACATCCTCAGCATCGTCCGGCAGATGTTAAAGGACCTCAGTCTCCTCAGGAAATGGAGACGGCTCTGACCCTTCTTATAGACAGCCTCAGTGTTCTTTGACCAGTCCAGTTTATTGTCAATTCATATCCCCAGGTATTTGTAATCCTCCACCATGTCCACACTGATCCCCTTGGATGGAAACAGGGGTCACCGGTGCCTTAGCCCTCCTCAGGTCCACCACCAGCTCCATAGTCTTTTTCACATTAAGCTGCAGATGATTCTGCTCGCACCATGTGACAAAGTTTCCCACTGTAGCCCTGTACTCAGCCTCATCTCCCTTGCTGATGCATCCAACTATGGCAGAGTCATCAGAAAACTTCTGAAGATGGCAAGACTCTGTGCAGTTGAAGTCCGAGGTGTAGATGGTGAAGAGAAAGGGAGACAGGACAGTCTCCTGTGGAGCTCCAGTGCTGCTGACCACTCTGTCTGTCACACGGTGTTGCAAGCACGCGTACTGTGGTCTGCCAGTCAGGTAATCAATAATCCATGACACCAGGGAAGCATCCACCTGCATCACTGTC
Source organism: Hemitrygon akajei (assembly GCF_048418815.1). Lineage (NCBI taxonomy): Eukaryota > Metazoa > Chordata > Chondrichthyes > Myliobatiformes > Dasyatidae > Hemitrygon > Hemitrygon akajei. The sequence goes on along the minus strand of NC_133144.1, from coordinate 70,303,678 downwards.
AGCTTCTCACCCAGTAGAGCAGGGCGGATGGTGTTGAACGCACTGGAGAAGTCAAAAAACATGACCCTCATAGTGCTCGCCGGCTTGTCCAGGTGGGCGTAGACACGGTTCAGCAGGTAGACGATGGCATCCTCCACTCCTAGTCGGGGCTGATAGGCGAACTGGAGGGGGTCTAAGTGTGGTCTAACCATAGGCCGGACCTGCTCTAGAACAAGTCTGTCCAGGATCTTCATGATGTGGGAGGTCAATGCCACCAGTCTGTAGTCATTGGAGCCACTGGGGCATGGCGTCTTCGGTACAGGAACGAGGCAGGACATCTTCCACAACACAGGAACCCTCTGGAGACTCAGGCTCAGGTTGAAGACATGGTGAAGTACTCCACATAGCTGGGGGGCACAGGTTTTGAGCACCCTGGGGCTGACACCATCCAGGCCTGCAGCCTTGCTTGGGTGGAGACGTTTCAGCTGTCTTCTCACCTGTTCAGCTGTGAAGCCCACTGTGGTGGTTTCAGGTAGGGGAGTGGTGTAGTCGTGAGAGCAGGGTGGGAGGCTGTGAGGAGGGGTAGGAGGGGAGAGTGGAGTATGTGTTGGTTGGGGGCCGACAACAGATGAATCATGTGGGGGATGGGCAGGGGTCACAGTGTCAAATCTGTTGAAGAACAGGTTAAGTTCATTGGCCCTGTCCACACTGCCTTCAGCTCCTCTGTTGCTAGTTTTCCGGAACCCAGTGATGGTCCTCATCCCACTCCAGACCTCTCTCATGTTCTGCTGGAGTTTCCACTCAAGCTTCCTCCTATACCTGTCTTTAACCTCCCTGATCTTGGCTTTCAGGTCCCTCTGTATTGTCCTCAGCTCCTCCCTATTTCCATCTCTAAACGCCCTCTTTTTAGCATTTAGGATGTCCTGAACTAACATCTTTGATCAATCAAAATGGTTTCTTCTTACCCAAACAAAAAACCACATGGGAGGAATCGATTCTAAAAACAGCTCAGACTTGCAATCTTAAAATGTTTTCAACTTAAAGGAGCATCTGAGTCTACGAGTCTTCTAGCCTATGGGTTTTAATTGATTTAAATGAGTAGAATTTTCTTGGGCTTCAAATCTGGGATATTCTGTAAAGCTGGCGATGGTACATACTTTAATTTCACAATGAGAAGCTGTACGTTTGTCAAAGGTACAGTCAAAGAGTTCATTAAAATTGAAATTGTCACCTTTTATCATCAGTATGTTATAAAATTACTAGTCATAAGGCTTCTATGTATGCACTGTTAAATGTGGGTATTCTGAAGTTATTGTTGGTGACATGGGCAATAGTAAAGAATTATTCTAAAGAATTAAAAAGGTATATACTTAAATAGACAGCAGCCATAAGTTGTTACTTAGAGAAATGAACATGAATCACAATATAAGTGTGTACTTAGTTAGGTTGGTATATGGCATATTAGCGTTTTGTAAGGGATTTTGAAGGGTTTAGTGATACCATGCTTGTACTTCTTCCTCCCCTCCACCCACCTTCTTAGCCTGACTTCTGTTCCTTTCCAGTCTTGATGAAGGGTCTTGACCCGAAATGTTGACTTTTTACTCATTTCCGTAGATGCTCTCTGAGCTGCTGAGTTCCTCCAACCTTTTGTGTGTGTTACTTTACATTTTGAGTATCTGCAGATTTTCTCATGTTTGTAATGCTAGAAATGTTCTGTGATATTTTGGTCTCCTTATCTCAGAAAGCTGTGCATGTGGGGTTTTCAACAAAAGTTACTGGGTTATTTCCTGAACTGTGTGAGCTGACCTAAATAGGAAATTTGAATGGAACTATATGTTCCCTTGAGCTCAGAATAATAAGGGTGATTTATAAAATAAGAGTAGATACCTGGCAAGACTTTCCTTCCTTTAAACGCAGAGTGTGGAACTAGAGGATATTGTCATGGGAAAAGAGCTGGGACTTTTAAAACACTAGTAAGAATTCACTGATCTATGAAGGATGTGAGTCTTTGGAATTTACAATACAACATACAATGTACACGAGCGTTCCGCAGAAACGACACTCAGTTGTGCACTGGTGATGAAACATTTGTGACCTAACCTTCAGGCTCAGCGAACAGCTCTACAAACAATCATAAAAATATATGAAGATATCCAAAAAAGAACAGTGCGTGGCTTTATTTACATTCCTAGCGTTGTTTACTGTATATAGTGCTCTCACTTTTATACATGTGTAGCCTGAGTACATTCAATGTACAGAACACTATTGGCACCAACAGGGCCACAAAAAGGACCTAGTCCCCAGTGTATTCTGGATAAAGAATCCTAGATGCAGTGTTTCTCTGCAGAGTTTTTACATTGTTTGCACTGGACTCCCTTGGCATGTACTCCAGCATCCTGGTATGTGCCAGGCTGCAGCATCCCCTTACGTACAAAGTCTTAGAGCAATACAGCACTGATACAGACTTGTTGACTCTACCAGCCCACGCCAACCACAGTGCCCCCTCCCGCCCACTCCAGCTAGTCCGAATTTCCTGTTTTTAGCTCATATCCATTTTAGTCTTATGCCTTTAAGTGCTCCTTACATGATACGATTGTACCCGTCTCAACCACTTTCTCTGGCAGTGCGTTTCATATTCTCACCACCCTCTGTGTGAGGAACATTATCTCTCAAGTCTCTGAACTCTTTCTCCTTTCTCCCTAAATCTACATTATGTGCCCTACTTTTGGACTCTCCTATCCACTGTTCCCTCCAGAGTGTGTGGCTGTGCAGTAACTGAAATTTTCCTGTGCACATCGCCTTTGTTGCTGAGTAGCCAGAATTTTCTTTTATATAATGTTAATGTAATTTAGAAATTCTGCTGATATTTTGAAATCTATTCTAATATAATTCTGAAATATCTTGCAATTAATTATGTTAATGAATACAGTCCATAAATTTTATGAATAATAAACATGCCACAAGAAGAAAAAAGCCCTTAACTCCAAGTGGAGTCATTGGGACGCCATCGTGATGGTGTTTTTTTTTAAGCAGGCCTTCTTGTTTTTACGAGGCTGAGATGCTAGCTCGACGCTCAACCCAGCACGGATGGAAAGCGTGCAAGGGAGCCGGCTGGATTCGAACCCGGGAGCCTTCGATCTGAAGTCTGGCGCTGATGCCACTACACCACCAGCCAGCGAACATGCCACAAGCTTTACTTGGAAAAATTTTTGCACTTCATATTTACATTCAGTGTTTCAAGTTGCAACACTGTTATAAACTAACAGTAAACAGAATGGAAGTTAATAGCTCATTGGTAATAACCGCCAGCCCGATGCCATCTGGTCAAAACCTTTTACTGTTGCCATTGTGCCTGCTAGTTGTTTTGACTACCTGACATTGTTTACTTGTGTTGTGATTTGTGGTTTGTGTTTGCTTGATGAGCATGTTAGAGAAAAAATAACGTGCCATGCGGTTTTCAGTCCGTCTAAAAATTTCCTGCTCAGAGCAATGGTGGTCTGAGCAGCTGTAAAAAACAAAATAATAATAATGATAGAGGAAATGTTGTTTCTACCCTGGGGAAAAGCCTATTACCATCCACCTTATCAATCTCTCTTAATTTTAAACATTTCTATAAGGTTTGCAAAAGAATAAGAACATAGAAAATAGGAACAGGAGTAGGCCATCTGACCTGTCAAGCCTGCTCCACCATTCAATAAGATCATTGCTGATCTGATCATAGACTCATTTCCACCTACCTGCCTTTCCCCCATAACTCTTAATTCCCTTACTATGCAAAGATCTATCCAACCTTCTTAAATATATTTATGGAGATGGCTTCCACTGCTTCATTTGGCTGAAGTAGCCTCCACTGCTTCATTGAGTAGAGAATTCCACAGATTCACCATTCTCTGGGAAAAGTCGTTCTTCTTCATCTCAATCTTAAATTTGCTCCCCCGAATCTTGAGGCTATGTCTCCTATTTCTAGTCTCACCCTCCAGTGGAAACCACTTTCCTGCCTCTATCTTACCTATTCTTTCATAATTTTATGTTTCTATAAGAGCTCTCATTCTTCTGAATTCTAGCGAGTACAGTCCCAGGCGACTCAGTCTCTCATCATAGTTAACCCCTTCATCTCTGAAATCAACCTGGTGAACCGCCTCCAAAGCCAGTATATCCTTCTTCAAGTAAGGAGACCAGATCTGCACAAAATACTCCAGGTGCGGCCTCACCCTGTACAGTTGCAGCATAAGCTTCCTGCTCTTAAATTCAATCCTCTAGCAATGAAGGCCAACATTCCATTTGGCTTCTTGATAGCCTGTTGCTCCTGCAAATGAACTTTTTGCAATTCATGCACAAGCACTCCCAAATCCCTTTGTACAGCGGCATGCTGCAATCTTTTTATCATTTAAAAATATTCCGATCTTCCATTTTTCCTTCTAAAGTACATTTTTACCAGCACTGTACTCCACCTGCCAGACGCACCCTTGCCCACTCACTTAACCTATCTAAATTGCTCTGTAGACTCTCAGTATTCTCTGCACAGTTTGCTTTTCTACTCAATTTAGTGTCATCAGCAAACTTAGATACACTACACTTGGTCCCCTCTTCCAGATAGTCATTGTATATTGAGAACAGTTGAGGGCTCATCACCGACCCTTGCTGCACCCTGTTCACCACTGATATAGTACCTATCCTGTCCAATCACTCCCTATAGCTTGGCCCTCAAGTCATGGCAACATTCTTATAAATCTTCTCTGAACTCCTTCCCATTTGGCCACATCTTTCCTATTACAGGATGAGCAAAATTGTTCACAGTCTGACCTCACCAATTACTTGTACAATTACTACATCTTTATTTTTCAATTTTTTATTAAAATTAATAATATGAACAAAATACAATTGGTATATTAATAAAGGGATTACAAACATACAAATTCCCATTGCACATGAAAGAATACATAAGCAATGATTACAGTATAAATGAGTTTTCCCAAAACATGAACCATACAGTATATGTATGAACAAGGTAAATCTAGATATTTCATAATATATGATATAAAAAAAACAGAAAAAAGAAAAAAAGTTTACAAAATTAACTAAACTACTACCGTAATCTAATAGCTAATAAAGAAGAAAAAAGAAGCAAAAAAGAAAAAAAGAAAGAAAAACTAGAAAAAGAAAAAAAAGGGCTGTTTATAATATCTCACAAGAATACATAATCATCCGTGTCGTCAACTCCGATCCTCTCAACATAAATAAGATTAAAGCTGGAAAATCAAATAAGCTTGGAACAGGGTCATATTACATCATATGAAAATATTGAATAAATGGTCTCCATATCTTTTCAAATTTAATAGAAGTATTGAATACACCACTTCTAATTTTTTCTAAATTTAAACATAACATAGTTTGAGAAAACCAATGAAATACAGTGGGAGGATTAATTTCCTTCCAATTCAACAAAATAGATCTTCTAGCCATCAGAGTGAGAAATGCAATCATTCGACAGGCGGAAGAAGATAAATGAAGTGAGTCCATCATTGGTAAACCAAAAATTGCGGTAATAGGATGGGGTTGTAAATCGATGTTCAATACCGCAGAGATAATATCAAAAATATCTTTCCAATATTTTTTCAAAAGCGGACATGACCAAAACATATGAGTTAAAGACGCGGTTTCAAACTGACATCTATCACAAATAGGATTTATATAAGAATAAAAATGAGCTAATTTATCCTTGGACATATGGGCCCTATGTACGACCTTAAATTGTATTAATGAATGTTTGGCACATATAGATGATGTATTAACTAATTGAAGAATTCTATCCCAATTCTCAATAGGAATAATAAGATTAAGCTCTCTTTCCCAATCATTTTTTGTCTTATAAAGGGGTTCTGAACATATCTTCATAATTATATTATAAAGTTTTGATATAAGCCCTTTTTGAAAAGGGTTTAATTCAAACAAACTCTCCAAAATATCTGAAGACACAAAATTTGGAAACGTAGGAAGTACCGTACTTAAAAAATGCCTAATCTGTAAATATCTAAAAAAATGAAATCTAGGCAAATTATATTTATTAGATAATTGCTCAAAAGACATAAAACAATTGTCCAAAAATAAATCAGAAAATCTTAGTAATCCTTTAGTTTTCCAAACCGAAAAAGCTTGATCTATAATTGAAGGGTGGAAAAAGCAATTAGATACAATAGGAATATTTAAAACGAATTGAGTCAACCCGAAAAATTTCCGAAATTGAAACCATATACGTAAAGTATGTTTAACTATCGGGTTGTCAATTCGTTTCGGCAATTTAGAAAGAGCAAAAGGGAGAGAAGTCCCTAAAATAGAACCCAGAGCATAACCTGGTACCGATTTAATTTCCAAACTCACCCAATGAGGGCCAAAAGATCCATCCCAGTCTTTCAACCAACATAACAAATATCTAATATTAACTGCCCAATAATAAAATCTGAAATTTGGTAATGCCAACCCACCTTCCTTCTTTGTCTTCTGTAAGTCTATTTTACCTAACCTGGGATTTTTATTCTGCCATATATGAGGAAATTTTTGAATCAACATTAGTAAAAAAAGATTTTGGAATAAAAGTTGGTACCGCTTGAAAAATATATAAAAACTTAGGTAAAATAACCATCTTAATAGCATTAATCCTACCTATCAGAGATAAAGATAATGGTGACCACTTAGTAAACAAGCATTTAATCTGATCAATTAAGGGTAAAAAATTAAACCTAAATAATTCTTTATGGTTTTTTGTGATTTTAATCCCTAAGTAAATAAAAAAGAGTCATTAACTAATTTAAAAGGTAAATTTCCATAAATTGGGACCTGTCTATTCAAAGGAAACAATTCACTCTTATTAAGATTTAACTTATACCCAGAAAACTCACTAAATTGAGCCAACAATGATAGAACTGCTAGAATAGATTTCTCAGGGTTAGAAATGAATAATAATAAATCATATAACCATATAACAATCACGGCACGGAAACAGGCCATTCCGGCCCTCCTAGTCCGTGCCGAACTCTTAATCTCACCTAGTCCCACCTCCCCGCACTCAGCCCATAACCCTCCACTCCTTTCCTGTCCATATACCTATCCAATTTTACCTTAAATGACACAACTGAACTGGCCTCTACTACTTCTACAGGAAGCTCATTCCACACAACTATCACTCTCTGAGTAAAGAAATACCCCCTCGTGTTTCCCTTAAACTTTTGCCCCCTAACTCTCAAATCATGTCCTCTCGTTTGAATCTCCCCTACTCTCAATGGAAACAGCCTATTCACGTCAACTCTATCTATCCCTCTCAAAATTTTAAATACCTCGATCAAATTCCCCCCTCAACCTTCTACGCTCCAATGAATAGAGACCTAACTTGTTCAACCTTTCTCTGCAACTTAAGTGCTGAAACCCAGGCAACATCCTAGTAAATCGTCTCTGCACTCTCTCTAATTTATTGATATTTTTCCTATAATTCGGTGACCAGAACTGTACACAATATTCCAAATTTGGCCTTACCAATGCCTTGTACAATTTTAACATTACATCCCAACTTCTGTACTCAATGCTCTGATTTATAAAGGCCAGCATTCCAAAAGCCTTCTTCACCACCCTATCTACATGAGACTCCACCTTCAGGGAACTATGCACTGTTATTCCTAGATCTCTCTGTTCCACTGCATTCCTCAATGCCCTACCATTTACCCTGTATGTTCTATTTGGATTATTCCTGCCAAAATGTAGAACCTCACACTTCTCAGCATTAAACTCCATCTGCCAACGTTCAGCCCATTCTTCTAACCGGCATAAATCTCCCTGCAAGCTTTGAAAACCCACCTCATTATCCACAACACCTCCTACCTTAGTATCATCGGCATACTTACTAATCCAATTTACCACCCCATCATCCAGATCATTTATGTATATTACAAACAACATTGGGCCCAAAACAGATCCCTGAGGCACCCCGCTAGTCACCGGCCTCCATCCCAATAAACAATTATCCACCACTACTCTCTGGCATCTCCCATCTAGCCACTGTTGAATCCATTTTATTACTCCAGCATTAATACCTGCATACAAAGATAACTTTATGAATATCTGTACCACTATTAATACCCGAAATATCCTGTGATTCTCTGATGGCAATTGCCAAAGGTTCTAAAGCAATGTTAAATAGTAATGGGCTAAGAGGACAGCCTTGTCTAGTGCCCCGAAATAAACGAAAAAAGGGAGATCTTTGATTATTAGTAAACACCGAGGCTAATGGAGTGTGATAAATCAGTTTAATCCAGGAAATGAATGTCGGACTAAAATTAAACTTCTCCAACACATAAAATAAGTAAGGCCATTCAACTCTATCAAATGCTTTCTCCGCATCTAATGAAATAACACATTCTGAAGTGCTATGTGAAGGAGTATAAACAATATTCAGTAATCTCCTAACGTTGAAAAAAGAATAGCGATTTTTAATAAAACCAGTTTGATCTTCCGAAATAATTTGGGGTAATACCTTCTCCAGCCTGGATGCCAGTAACTTGGAAAAGATCTTGGAGTCTACATTCAATAAAGATATTGGTCTATAGGATGCACAGTCAGCAGGGTCTTTATCTTTCTTCAGTATTAAAGAAATGGAAGCTCTATAAAAAGATTATGGCAAATTCCCCAATCTAATTGCTTCTTCAAAAACCCTGCATAACCAAGGGGAAAGAGTAGCGGAAAAACATTTTAAAAATTCTACTGTATACCCATCTGGACCTGGTGCTTTCCCAGAATTTATTGAGGAAATAACCCCTTTAATTTCTGCATCCGTAATAGGAGTATCTAATATTGAAAGATCATCGGATGATAATTTTGGAAAATTCAATTTCCCAAGAAAATCACACATGGTATTACAATCCTGAGGGAATTCAGATTGATACAGGGAGGTATAAAAGTCTTGAAATGACTTATTTATCTCATCATGGTTAACTGTCAAATCCCCATTCTGCTGACAAATCTTAGTGATTTGACGTTTAACCAAAACATTCTTCAACTGACTGGCTAACAGTTTACCTGATTTATCACTATGTATATAAAAATCAGATCTGGTTTTCATTAATTGATTTTCAATCGGAGATGTAAGTAATAAACTATGTTCCGTTTGAAGTTCAACCCTTTGTTTGTAAAGCTCCCTACTAGGAGTGATCGAATATTTCTTGTCAATCTCTTTAATTTTATCAACCAATAAAAGAGTTCCCTTCTTAATACGTTTTCTCAGACCAACAGAGTAAGAGATAATCTGTCCACGGATATACGCTTTAAAAGTGTCCCAAAGTGTTCCGCAAGAAATATCATCCGTGGAATTAGTTGAAAAGAAGAAATCGATCTGTTCCTTCATAAATTTAATAAAGTCCGGATCTTGCAGTAAGGTAGAGTCAAATCGCCATTGTCTAACATTAGAAGCTGTATCCGTAAATTTCATAGAAAGTTTTAATGGAGCATGGTCAGAGATAGCTATAATATCATAATTACAACCAATTACCGATGGAATAAAACAAGAGTCAATAAAAAAATAATCAATTCTCGAATAAGAATGATAAACATGTGAGAAAAAAGAAAACTCTTTGTCGTTAGGATGCCGAAATCTCCAAATATTAAAAACTCCATTATCAGTCAAAAAGGAGTTAATACAAGTGGCCGACTTATTGGGTAAAGTCTGAATAGATATAGATTTGTCCATCAAAGGATTTAAACAACAATTAAAGTCACCACCCATTATTAACTTATATTCATTTAGATTAGGTAAAGAAGTAAATAAGGACTTTAAAAAATCAGGACAATCCACATTTGGAGCATAAACATTAACCATAGCAACCTTTTTATTACAAAGTAAACCCATAATTAACAAAAATCTACCATTCGGATCCGAAAGGATATCGTGTTGAACAAATGCAATAGAGGAGTCAATAAAAATTGAAACTCCCTTTACTTTGGCATTCGAATTCAAATGATACTGTTGACCCCGCCAAGACCTAAAAAAGAGATATTTGTCCTCCTTCCTCACATGACTTTCTTGTACAAAAATGATATAAGCATTAAGTCTTTGGAATACTTTGAAAATCTTCTTTCGTTTAATCGGATAGTTTAAACCATTAGTATTCCAAGACACAAAATTAATGGTCTGAGCCATGCTTCTAAAATCAACCCTTTGGTATAAAAAGGATTAACCAAATTATAAACTCATGCACTCGGAAGAGGAACAAAAATAAAGAGCGGACCCGGAAGTGACGACATCATAGACATATTTGAAGTTCAAAAACAGCCCAAATGAAAAAACTAAAACAAACTGGTAGAAGAAAAATAAAATTAGAAAACAGACCATCCCCCATCCCCACAAGAAAAAGAAAAAAAAGCCAAAATATGGCTAGAAAAAGGAAAAGATGCGACTAATTCTACCCCCATTTCAGCGGAAGACCACTCCGTATATAAAGGATATATATAAAAAAAAACACCCCAACTTTAAAAATTATAATCACTATACTAAAACCACACTTCTTAATATACTTAGTTGCAAAAAAAAAAGAATATAATCACTAAAAGCTTATAAATCGGGTTATAACCCAAACAAATCAAGAAATATTTAAACTATGATAAGCGATGCATTATAGGAAGAAGACGAGAGAAGAAAAAATAACGCCATCTTAAACAAAACCAAGAATATTTTTCCAAAAAACCACCATCTTAATAAAAAAGAATTCACCTTCGAAGGGTTAAAAATACACCTTCAAAGGAACAAAAATAATAGTCAAAAATATAGTACCGTAGATTCTGGACTACAGAGCGCACCTGATTAAAAGCCGCTGGCTCTAATTTTAGAAAGAAAATCAATTTTGTATTTGTACAAGCCGCACCGGATTTTAGGCCGCACCGGATTTTCGGCCGCAGGTGTCCCACGTTGTAATATGAGATATTTACACAGAAAGATATTACACGTGAGGATTTTTTAACTTTTAATTAAATCCATATGGTAACATAAACAAATACATATTGCAAATGCTTTTTTTCGAACCGTGCCTGTAACGCGGCTACTTTTAAATATACATACGTATCGGTAACACAAATTACGTTGCGTATACTTTTTTACTGTACAACATTCCAATATCTCCTAACGACTGGTAAAAAATATATATACTGCAGCCTACCAGGAAAAGTTACTGATCGCCTTTAACTTAAAAGCAGCATTTTGGCTCCGCCGCTCGCCCCCCACCTTCCCGTTTATCGCAAACCGGTATTTCCCACAAGACGCGGCGAAACCGGGTGTGACGTCATAGCATCCCGCGATGTAGTACAGAAAACAAATATGGTTAAAACACTTCTAACTTTAACTAGAAATTACTAACAAATGAATTACTAAGCGAAAATATTATAAACTAAATAACTGCCATAAAGGCAGCACAATGCTTTTCTTCGAGTGTTTTCCATGTTGATGAGGGTGAGTACAAATGACTGATTTACAATAATTTAATTGTGAAAGTGCGCTTGATTTATCGTACAATTTCATTGGACCTCTGTGAACTACTCATCAATTTTATTGGTCTACTGTTACGAGGCAAAATGTTTTTGGCGGCATGAAAAAAAATCATGCATTAGCCGCACCGTAGTAAAGGCCGCAGTGTTCAAAGCTGTTCAAAATGTGGGAAAAAAGTAGCGGCTTATAATCCGACATCTACGGTATAATGGTTAAAGTGTATAAAACGGCGATTAATATAACGAAAACACACTTTAACTTAAATATAAAGTATAGGATAAACCTACACCAATAACCAGAGACTAAATCTGGTTTGAGGAATCAAAAACCATCTTACACGATCAGAATCACTCATTTATTAGAGATTAGTGTCTGTAGCAGTAGGGAAGTTCTCCTCCAGATAACTTCTCGCTTCAGATGTAGAAAGGAAAACCTGGCGTGGAGCATTCGGCGGAGAGATTCTAAGCTTCGCAGGGTATAAGAGCGCAGGTTTTAGATTTTTCTCATAACATTCAGACATCAGAGGTTTAAAAAGAAGCCTTTTCTTCATAACTTCAGGACTAAAATCTTCAACCAAACGGAAATAGTAATCTTGAAATTTAACCATTCCAACCCGCCGAGCCACACGAATAAGTTGTTCTTTGTCGTGTACATAATGAAACCGGACAATTACAACCGAAGGTTTAGCTGGAACACTCGATGATCGACGCCAAATTCTATGTGCGCGGTCAAGTAACGGCGGGTTATCTGGGAAAACCGACGGGAACGCATCCTTTAAAAGTTGAGCAAAATATTTCGAAGGGTCATCTTTTTCTATGCCGTCTGGGAGACCAAGTATACGTAGGTTCTGTCTTCTGGACCGATTCTCAAAGTCGACACTCTTGGCTTTAAGTGTTTCCACCAATTTAGTGGTCGAAGTTAAATCCTGTTGCAATTTTTCAATTGTCAAATCTCGTTTACGAGCGTCTTCTTGCAGAGATGCAATAAGAACTTGCTGCTGGTTAATTACTAAATCCGTCTTAACCATATAATCTTGAAAAGCCTTTATATCTTGTTTAAAAATTTGTTGTAGTTCATCAAATTTTTAATCCAAAACCTCCATAAACAGTTCATAAGTTAATTCAGTGCGTTGCAGATGAGCTTGCTTCTTTCCATTACCGTTCGGGTTGCGCCCAGGTTCTTGTCCTTTAGATCTAAGAGCCATTTCTGTTTGTATATCTTCAAAAATTCACAATAAACTCTTAACGATAAGTCCAAAAAAATAGCAAGAATCTTTTGGTGTAGGTAAAAATAAGTTGGATAAGGGTGATCAAAGGTTAAAAAAAGTAAAGGTTATGGAGCGTCTCCCGCTGACCTCCCAATTACTACATCTTGTCCCAACTCTTGTACGCAGTGCCCTGACAGATGAAGGCCAGCATGCTAAATACTATTTTCACTATCCTGTCTACCTGTGACACCTCTATCAGTGAACAATCACTTGTTCTTCCAGATCTCTCTGTTCATTTACATAGATACATAGAATAGTACAGCACATTACAGGCCCTTCAGCCCACAATGTTGTGCCGACCCTCAAACACTGCCTCCCATATAACCCCCCACCTTAAATTCCTCCATATAACTGTCTAGTAGTCTCTTAAACTTAACTAGTGTATCTGCCTCCACCACTGACTCAGGCAGTACGTTCCACACACATACCACTCTCTGAGTGAAAAACCTTCCTCTAATATCCCCCTTGAACTTCCCTCCGCTTACCTTAAAGCCATGTCCTCTTGTACTGAGCAGTGGTGCCCTGGGGAAGAGGCGCTGGCTGTCCTCTCTCTCTATTCCTCTTAATATCTTTTACACCTCTATCATGTGTCCTCTGATCCTCCTTCTCTCCAAGGAGTAAAGCCCTAGCTCCCTTAATCTCTGATCATAATCCATACTCTCTAAACCAGGCAGCATCCTGGTAAATCTCCTCTGTACCCTTTCCAATGCTTCCACATCCTTCCTATAGTGAGGCGAGCAGAACTAGACACAAGTACTCCAAGTGTGGCCTAACTAGAGTTTTATACAGCTGCATCATTACATTGCGTCTCTTAAACTCTATCCCTCGACTTATGAAAGCTAACACCCCATAAGCTTTCTTAACTACCCTATCTACCTGTGAGGCAACTTTCAGGAATCTGTGGACATGTACCCCCAGATCTCTCTGCTCCTCCACACTACCAAGTATCCTGCCATTTATGTTGTACTCTGCTTTGGAGTTTGTCCTTCCAAAGTGTACCACCTCACACTTCTCTGGGTTGAACTCCATCTGCCACTTCTCAGACCACTTCTGCATCCTATCAATGTCTCTCTGCAATCTTCGACAATCCTCTACACTATCCACAACACCACCAACCTTTGTGTCGTCTGCAAACTTGCCAACCCACCCTTCTACCCCCACATCCGGGTCGTTAATAAAAATCACAAAAAGTAGAGGTCCCAGAACAGATCCTTGTGGGACACCACTAGTCACAACCCTCCAATCTGAATGTACTCCCTCCACCACGACCCTCTGCCTTCTGCAGGCAAGCCAATTCTGAATCCACCTGGCCAAACTTCCCTGGATCCCATGACTTTCTGAATAAGCCTACCATGTGGAACCTTGTCAAATGCCGTACTAAAATCCATGTAGATCACATCAACTACACTACCCTCATCTATATGCCTGGTCACCTCCTCAAAGAACTCTATCAGGCTTGTTAGGCACGATCTGTCCTTCACAAAGCCATGCTGACTGTCCCTGATCAGACCATGATTCTCTAAATGCCCATAGATCCTATCTCTAAGAATGTTTTCGAACAGCTTTCCCACCACAGACGTAAGGCTCATTCTATATTCCCCTACCACTCATAGTGTGAGTCCTGTGCTGGTACATCTTGTTATACTGGATGCCCAGCAAGTTTTGGGCAGTCCAATATCCTTGCAGCTGCAATTTAGTACAAAATACAGTGGTGCTAGAAAGTTTGTAAACCTGTACAATCTTCTCTAATTCTGCATAAATATTACCTAAAATGTGATCAGATCTTCACACAGGTCCTAAAACTAGATAAAGAGAACCCAATTAAATAAATAACACAAAAAACATTATACTTGTTCATTTACTTATAAAGAAAATGATCCAATATTACATGTATTTGTTGGAAAAAGTATGTGGGGCAATGCCTTCTACAAAAACTATTTGGAGTCAGGTGTTCCAATCAATGAGATGAAATTGGAGCTGTGGGTTGTAGAGGTGCCCCGCCCTATAAAAAAGACACACAAAGTCAGGTTACTGACAGATCTTGGTCTTCTCAGACAGTCAGACATACTTTATTGATACCGAGGGAAATTGGGTTTCATTACAGTTGCATCAACCAATAATAGAGTAGAAATATAGCAAAATAAAACCAGAAATAATTAAATGATAATAAGTAAATTATGCCAAGTGGAAATAAGTCCAGGACCAGCCTATTGACTCAGAGTGTCTGACACTCCGAGGGAGGAGTTGTAAAGTTTGATGGCCACAGGCAGGAATGACTTCCTATGACGACTAAAAAGATCTGTTTATGTGCACCATTCCTCAATCAAAACAACTCATCATAGCTTGTCACACCAGATTCCCAGCCACTCTAGTGTTGTTTGGTTGATGTTGAGCAGGTCAGTGTCAGCCAAATCAAGTGAGAGTGGGCAGTTGCGCAGAATATGTTTAATGTTCTGCACCCTTTTCCCACACTCACAGGATTTGCTGGTCTTTCAACCCCACTTCATTACATTGTCTTCTGTCCTATAAACTCCTGCTCTCACTCTGTTGAGAGTGCACCATTTTCGTCTGTCAAGCAGTGCCCCATCTGGCAACGTTTCTGTGGGGTCTTGCACTGTATTATTTGGTGGGGTTCTGGCTTCTGTTTGTTGCCAGAGGTCAATGCTGTATGTTTAGGGGGATGTTCTATGCGGTATTTCCTCCTCTGTAGCAAAGCTTTTCCTCTAATTTAGGCGGTTGGAAACTGGCACATGATGATGTAGTGGGTGCCGTGGATCTGAGTTCTGTTTACCTTTTTCAATTTTTGTTGTAGCGTATCTTCGCATCTCTGGGGGAGCAATGCCTGCAAGACTGTAAATGATGTTAGTGGGTGTGGGGCGCATGTACCCGTGATTATTCGGCAGGCTTCGTTAAGTAAGGGGTCTGTTTTCTTCGCATGGGCTGATCTGCCCCACACAGGTACACAGTATTCTGCAGGTCCATAGCAGAGTGCTAGGGCAGTTGATCTAAGTGTGTGAGCATTGGCTCCCCATTTCGTGCCTGCTAATTTTTTCAAGAGAGAATTGTGAAAGCCGACTTTCCCTCGGAGTTTTTGGATGTGGGTGGCAAATGAGAATGTCCTATCCAGTGTCACGCCCAGGTAAATTGGAGTCGGATGGTGTTTGAGCTCCTTCCCACACCAGAAGATCTTCAGTTTCCAAGCAACTTTCAAAGGACCTTAGAAGAAGAATTGTAGAGATGCATGAAGCTAGAAAAGGCAACAAAGTTACTTCTAAAGCTCTAAGTCTTCATCAGTAAGAGAAATTTTCTACAAAGGGAGTGGGCATCCTGTAAATGTCACATCAAGAGCATAGTGAGCAATGCTGAAGGAGGTGAAAAAGAACCCAAGGGTAATAGCAAGAGACCTGCAGAGATCTCCAGAACTTGCTAAAGTCACTGTTCATGTGTCCATTGTAAGAAAAACACTAAACAAGAATGGTGTTCCTGGAAGGATACCTCAGAGGAAACCACTACTCTCCAAAAAAAAAATTGCTGCACATCTCAAGTTTGCAAAAGACTACCTGGATGTTCTACAATGTTTCTGGGACAGTATTCCATGAACTAGTGGTCACCAACCTTTTTAAGCCCAAGATCCCCTACCTCGGCTAAGGTCAAAGGCGAGATCGACCCCCAGAGCGATTAGTTAAACACATGCGCATCGGGGCAGAAGAGACCGGAAGTAAAACCCCGCAACCCGGAAGTAGAAATAATGTATAAACACCAGGGGTACCCACCCCATTTTTTACACCATGGACCAGTTTAATATTGACAATATTCTTACTGACCAGCCTTCGGGGGGGTGGGGGGTGGTTGTTAAACACGATACTCAAAGCAGGTTCCTTATGTCCAGTCTATTCCGCAATGTAGTTTTCGCGGTTCTCGGCACTTAGCTTCTGTCCCACTTACCTACGTTTTTTCTGCTCAAAAAACTCGGTGGGTTTTCTTTTAAGTGTGGGGTGCTTGGACTCAGGGTACCAAAGCAGTTTTGAGAGCTTAATTGCCTCATTAGACAGCCTCCGCCCGCCCGCCACCAGACGCCCTGGCCAGGTGCGGCTGGTCGTGGGTGGGGTGAGAGGACAAGGTCAGGGCTGGAGGTCCCCATGCCGGAGCCGCGGCAGTTCCAGTCCGGAGAGTGCTACTGAGCGAGGAGTGCGACAGGGCGCCCACCCGTCCCCCTTGTAGGGTCTATCGGCCGACAAAAGTTTGTTTCAGTAGATCGCAGCACGGTAGCTGCTCTGATACTTACGGAACCCTGAGCCCGAATTGGATCGTCTGCAAATATTTTAACACCGGGTTCCCCACGATCATTCGGTGTGTTGAACAGGTTTAGAGGCGGCGCCCATCTGTCCACGCTCCGGGCCGGTAACAACGGCACTTCCCATCAGCCGCGCCCCAGGCCATTAGCATCGGCGGTTCTCGCCGGCTGCCCGAGGCGAACCAGTGATCCCTGGCGTGAGGGTATCACCGCATTTAGGCGATTGATGACCTCGCGTGGGTTCAAGTTTAGCAGTGGGCAAGACAGGGAATGAGGAAAGGTGCAGCTGACTCATATTGTTTCCTCGCGGCCCAGTGGTTGGGGACCACTGAATTACACTGTGTAAACACAAAGTACGCTACAGATGCTGTGGTCAAATCAACATGTACAAACAAGCTGGATGAACTCAGCAGTCAGCAGGTTGACTAGTTATTTCAACGAATGCTGCCCAACCTGCTGAGTTCATCCAGCTTGTTAGTATGTGTTGAATTACCGTAGATTCCGGATTTTAAGCCGCTACTTTTTTCCCACATTTTGAACAGCTTTGAACTCTGCGGCCTTTAATACGGAGCGGCTAATGCATGGTTTTTTTTCATGCCGCCAAAAACATTTTGCCTCGTAACAGTAGACCAATAAAATTGATGAGTAGTTCACAGAGGTCCAATGAAATTGTACGATAAATCAAGCGCACTTTCACAATTAAATTATTGTAAATCAGTCATTTGTACTCACCCTCATCAACATGGAAAACACTCGAAGAAAAGCATTGTGCTGCCTTTATGGCAGTTATTTAGTTTATAATATTTTCGCTTAGTAATTCATTTTCTAGTTAAAGTTAGAAGAGTTTTAACTATATTTGTTTTCTGTACTACATCGCGGGATGCTATGACGTCACACCCGGTTTCGCCGCGTCTTGTGGGAAAAATGCATGTTTGCGATAAACGGGATGGCGGGGGGGAGCGGCGGAGCGAAAACGCTGCTTTTAAGTTAAAGGCGATCAATAACTTTTCCTGGTAGGCTGCAGTATATATATTTTTTACCAGTCGTTAGGAGATATTGGAATGTTGTTCAGTAAAAAAGTATACGCAACGTATATTTAAAAGTAGCCGCGTTACAGGCACAGTTCGAAAAAAAGCATTTGCAATATGTATTTGTTTATGTTACCATATGGATTTAATTAAAAGTTAAAAAATCCTCACGTGTAATATCTTTCTGTGTAAATATCTCATATTACAACGTGGGACACCTGCGGCCGAAAATCCGGTGCGGCCTGTACAATTAAAAAATTGATTTTCTTTCTAAAATTAGAGCCAGCGGCTTTTAATCAGGTGCGCTCTGTAGTCCGGAATCTACGGTACACTGTGTAGTGCGGCGAGCTACACGCATGTGCACTAAGCAGAAAGAATAGTACTAAAACCCCGCAACCCAGAAACAATCTCTCAACAGTATTTGTGTATTTATTTTTGATTTTTTTTCGGGATTTACTGGGGAAGTCTCAAAGATCTCGATTGATGGGTTGGCGTCCACTACCATGAACAAATGGGACAAAAGTTGAACTTTTTTGCAGAAATGCTCGTTGTTACGTTTGGGGAAGAAAAGAGCACAACATCAACGCCAAAACCTCATCCCAACTGTGAAGCTTGGTTTGGGGCTGCTTTGCTGCCTTAAGGTCTGGACAGCTTGCAGTTGTTGAGGGAACAATGAATTCAAAATTGAGTCAAGACATTTTACAGGAAAATGTCAGAGCAGCAGTCCGTTACCTGAAGTTTAATAGAAGCTGGCTAATGCAACAAGACAATGATCTGAAAGTCAAGTCACTTTTATTATCATTTCAACCATAACTGCTGGTACAGTACACAGTAAAAATGAAACAGCGTTCCTCTGGGACCATGGTGCTACATGAAACAACACAAAACTACACTAGACTACCTGAAACAACATAAAACTACACTAGACTACATAAAGCAACACAAATGTACGTTAGACTTCAGACCTACATGGGACTACATAAAGTGCACAAAACAGTGCAAGACAGTATAATAATTAATAAACAAGGCAATAGGCCCAGTAAAGGGCAAATTACAATATAATAATAAATAATGTAAATGTAAATGTAAACTATGTTCTAGCAGGAATTGAAAAAGAAATGAGCAAAAATTGCAAAGGGAGTGGAGTAGTGTTCAGTTGAATATGCGTGTGAGTGTGCAAGTCGGTGTCAGACTAGACTCTGGGAATTGTGGAGTCTAATGGCTTGGGGGAAGAAACTGTTACACAGTCTGGTCGTGAGAGCCCAAATGCTTTGGTACCTTTTGCCAGATGGCAGGAGGGACAAGAGGGAGAAGAGGGGAAAGGCAAGAGTAAATGAACAACAGAATGGTTTAAAAACAAGAAATTGTCTATTTTGGAATGGTCAAGGCAACTTCCTGACCTTAATCGTGTAGAAATTTTGTGGAAGGCCCTGAAGCAAGCAGTTCATGCAAAGAAGACCACCGACATCCCAGAATTTTGTAAGGAGGAACAGTTACTGAAAATGTTTGGTTGAAGTTATTGTTGTACAAGGGAGGGTCACACCAGTTATTGAAAGCAAAGTTTTACATACTTTTTCCAACAAATATGTGTGATATTGGATGATTCTTCTCAATAAATAAATGAAGAAGTCTAATGTTTTTGTGTTATTTATTCAATTGGGTTCTCCTTATCTAGTTTTATGACTTGCGTGAAGATCTGATCACATTTTAGGTCATATTTGTGCAGAAGTAGAGAAAATTCTACAGGGTTCACAAACTTCCTAACACCATTGTATGTCTCGATATACGTCCCTGAGTATAGCCTGTCAATCGGAGTCCTCTGGTACACGGACATTGGTCAATCTGCCCAATAAGAAGATTGAGGAACAACATTTTATCTTTTTACTTGGCATATTAAAGTCCTTATGACTTAACACCAGATTCAACAATTTTAGCTTTTCCAGTTTGAATGTTTTAGACACTGTTTTATATTTCCAGTCATTTACGGTGCTGTGCTGTGTTTTGCTCAGTATTTTTGGCTCTCCTCTGCTTCCATTTCCATCTGGAGAAAGATCAACTCTGATTAATAAACCTCCACTCTTCCGTGTCAGCCAGTAGTACTATCATCTCTGGTGTCATTCATTCTCTATTGGTCACAAATTCTCCCTGTCACAAATTTAAGCACTTCACTCTTCTCCCTTCTGCAATAGAAGGCATGCTTGATTTTCTGAGTTACGGGAATTAATTCTGCTTCTGTCTACAGAAGTGCTGCTGACCTAATACAGCTTTTTCAGATTTCCACAATCTGCATTTTTTTTCTGCTTTATAATATTTAAAATCTGTTTTGAAAGTCTTTGATCTGAATTTGAATTCCAGAAATCACATACTTGTCCTGCCACCTACTGTTAAAATTTTGCATTTACATTTCATAAGAACATAAGAAATAGGAGCAGGAGTAGGCCATCTGGTCTGTCGAGCCTGCTCTGCCATTCAATAAGATCATGGCTGATCTGGCCATGGACTCATCTCCACTTACCTGCCTTTTCCCCATAACCCTGTAATTCCCCTACTATGCAAAAATATATTCAACCTTGATCTTAAATATATTTACTGAGGTAGCCTCCACTTTTTCGACCAGGCCTGGTCAAGGGAAGTGCCTGGTGTGAAAAGTGCTAGTCTTTGGCTCGAGAGACTCTGGCAGTTGGATAGTGCAATCAAGAATTGATTGGCAATCAAGATTTGAATGGCTCAGACTCAGCAGAAAACAGCTGATTGGGCAATCGAGGTCAGGTGACCAAGCAGCTGGCAAAGCTCAAGCAAATAAAAAGAGGGAGAGCTCTAACAGAGCGGCCTGGTCGAGGGAAGTGCCTGGTGTGAAAAGTGCTGTTGTTACGAACCCCGTAACTGGGTCACTTACCAGCAAAGAGAGAGAGGTCCGCTGAAATCTGAATGGTACTATTTTTAAATGTTTTTATTTATAAAGAGGCACAAAAGTAAGGTTAATACAAACATTCAGGTAATATACATCGTCAATACTCAATCTAAAGCGCGGGTATAGTAATAATCAACAATAAGAAGTAGCTCTATCGTTTGTCTAGGGGTAAAACTATTGTCCGATGGAAATATCAAAGTCTCGGAAGTTCATACAGGCTTTTAGCCTTTCAGGGACCGCTGGGGTCTCACGTGTTGGAGAGAGAAAATAAACTTGCCAGCCTTTTGGACTCAACTCGTTGAATCGGGAACGTGGGTTCCCCGTTGTCATTTCGAAGTCTTTTTCGGGGTTATCAGCCACTCGTTCCCCAAGCTAGGGGAACCGAATCACACATGGCTCCCGAACAGCTTCCTGTCCTCACGGGAGCGAAGAGACCATCGCTCACCTTCTGGTGCGTCGCTGGGGTACTGCCTCCTGCAGTCTCCTTTTTATCATGACTGGCAGATTTGTAAATGTCAATCAAGGTAGGGTGATACAATCCCCACCCCACATTGCCCGAGGGTGTCCATGTCCCTGATAGCTGGCACGTACTATAGAGTTGCAATTCACACAATGGTCAAATCCGTTGCATTGTCTGTCATTTCCTGGGTCCAAGACCCGAATTAATAGCGATCTTGCGATTCTCCGGAAGGAGGGGGCTGGTCCCGCACCCTTCGGCCCCTCAGAGCTGTGGTACATTCATAACACAAAGCTCAAGCAAATAAAAAGAGGGAGAGCTCTAACAGAGCGGCCTGTTCGAGGGAAGTGCCTGGTGTGAAAAGTGCTAGTCTTTGGCGAGGAGGCTGAGGGAGGAGACTATGCCACAATTGGAGAGGGTGAAGACATGACTGCTAAGCTGATTCAGTGTGCTAAGTGCATAATGTGGAAGGTCAGGGACACTGATGGTGTCTCCGGTTGCTACAGCTGTGGAAAGTGTGTCCAGATTCAGCTTCTGAAGGAGCATGTTGCAGCACTAGATGACCTCAGGTTCATCTGTGAAAACGAGAGTTTTCTGGACAGGACCTACAGTGAGGTCGTTACACCGAGGATACCGGAAGAGAGAAAGGGAGCGATGATGAGAAAGGAAAGGATGCTTGAAGTACAGGAGACCCAGGGGATGTACCTCTCATAAACAGATTCACCCTCTTGGAAGCTGTCAGGACAGAAGATACTACCAGTCTGAGAGGCGGACAGGTCTGCGAGTCGAAAATTGGTGCAGAAGCAGAGCCGAGGAGTCAGACATCAGGAAGAACCGTGGTAGTAGGGAACTCCATAGTAAGAGGTACGGAAAGGGGTTTCTGCGGCAACAGAAGAGATTTAAGGATGGTGTGTTGCCTCCCTGGTGCTAGGATCCAGGACATCACGGACCGATTGCAGGGAATCCTCAAGGGTGAAGGTAAACAGCCAGAAGTGGTAGTGCATGTCGGCACAAATGACATCGGGAAGAAGAGGAAGGACATTCTGCAGCGGGACTTCAGAGAACTCGGAAGAAGGCTGAAAAGCAGGACTTCCAGGGTGGTTATCTCCGGTTTGCTTCCAGTTCCTCGTGCTGGAGAGGGCAGGAACAGGGAGATAATGGATCTGCATGTGTGGCTGAGGAACTGGTGCAGGAAGCAAGGATTTACATTCTTGGACCACCGGGGTATGTTTTGGGGTAAGGATAAATTGTACAAAAGGGACAAGTTGCACCTTAATAAGCGGGGGACCAGCATTCTGGCAGGCAGGTTTGCCACTGCAACACGGATGTGTTTAAACTAAGTAGTGGGGGGCAGGGGATGAATTGGAAATATAAAGATGGAGTTAAAGGAAAAGTGAAAATAAGAAAAGTTAAAAAGGACAATAGAATCAATGGAGCAGAAAGCTCAAGAAGAGATCATACAGTTATGGCCAAGTGAAGTAGGAATTGATATGAAAAGTGAGGGGAGTACCGAATTAAAAGTATATATGAATGCACAAAGTATAAGGAATAAAGTAGATGAGCTTGACACTCAGTTGAAAATTGGCAAGTACGATGTTGTGGGAATAACAGAGACATGGCTTCAAGCGGACAGGGCCTGGGAAATGAATATTCAAGTATACACGTCTTATCGAGAGGACAGACTGACAGGCAAAGGGGGTGGAGTGGCTCTGTTGGTGAGAATGATATTTAGTCCCTTGCAAGGGGGGACATAGAATCAGGGGATGTAGAGTCAGTATGGATAGAACTGAGAAATTCTAAGGGTAGAAAGACCCTAATGGGAGTTATCTACAGGCCCCCAAACAGTAATCTGGATGTAGGGTGTAAGTTGAATGAAGAGTTAAAATTGGCATGTCGCAAAGGTAATGATACAGTTGTCATGGGGGATTTCAACATGCAGGGAGACTGGGAGAATCAGAATGGTACTGGACCCCAGGAACGGGAGTTTGTGGAGTGCCTCTGAGTTGGATTCTTAGAACAGCTTGTACTGGAGCCTACCAGGGAGAAGGCAATTCTAGATTTAGTATTGTGCAATGAACTGGATTTGATCAGGGACCTCGAGGTAAAGGAGCCATTAGGAGGTAGTGACCATAATATGATATGCTTTAACCAACAATTTGAGAAGGAGAAGGGAAAATCGGATGTGTCAGTATTACAGTTGAACAAAGGGAACTTTGGAGCTATGAGGGAAGAGCTGGCCAAAGTTCAATGGAACAATACCCTAGCAGGGAAGACAGTGGAACAACAATGGCAGGTACTTCTGGGAATAATGCAGAAGGTGCAGGATCGGTTTATTCCAAAGAGGAAGAAAGATCCTAAGGGGAGTAAGGGGCAGCCGTGGCTGATGAGAGAAGTAAAGGACAGTATAAAAATAAAAGAGAAGTATAACATAGCAAAGATGAGCGGGAAGCCGGAGGACTGGGAAGCTTTTAAAGAGCAACAGAAGATAACAAAAAAGGCAATATGTGGAGAAAAAATGAGGTACGAAGGTAAACTAGCCAAGAATTTAAAGGGGGATAGTAAAAGCTTCTTTAGGTTTGTGAAAAGCATAAAAATAGTTAAGACCAAAATTGGGCCATTGAAGACAGAAACAGGTGAATTTATTATGGGGAACAAGGAAATGGCAGATGAGTTGAACAGGTACTTTGGATCAGTCTTCACTAGGGAAGACACAAACAATCTCCCAGATGTAATAGTGGCCAAAGGAACTAGGGTAATGGATGAACTGAAGGAAATTTATATTAGGCAAGCAACAGTGTTGGATAAACTGTTGGGTCTGAAGGCTGATAAATCCCCGGGACCTGATTGTCTGCATCCCAGGGTACTTAAGGAGGTGGCTCTAGAAATCATTAATGCATTGGTAATCATTTTCCAATGTTCTATAGGTTCAGGATCAGTTCCTGTGGATTGGAGGGTGGCTAATGTTGTCCCACTTTTCAAGAAAGAAGGGAGAGAGAAAGCAGGGAATTATAGACAGGTTAGCCTGATGTCAGTAGTGGGAAAGATGCTGGAGTCAATTATAAAAGAGGAAATTACGACACATTTGGATAGCAGTAGAAGGATTGGTCCGAGTCAGCATGGATTTACGAAGGGAAAATCATGCTTGACTAATCTTATGGAGTTTTTTGAGGATGTAACTATGAAAATGGACAAGGGAGAGCCAGTGGATGTAGTGTACGTGGACTTTCTGAAAGTCTTTGATAAGGTCCCACATAGGAGATTAGTGGGCAAAATTAGGGCACACGGTATTGGGGGCAGAGTACTGACATAGATTGAAAATTGGCTGGCTGACAGGAAACAAAGAGTTGCGATTAACGGGTCTCTTTCGGAATGACAGGCTGTGACCAATGGGGTACCACAAGGTTCGGTGCTGGGACCACAGCTGTTTACAATATACATTAATGATTTAGTTGAAGGGAATAAAAGTAACATTAGCAAATTTGCCAATGACACAAAGCTGGGTGGCAGTGTGAAATGTCAGGAGGATGTTATGAGAATGCAGGGTGACTTGGACAGGTTGGGTGAGTGGGCAAATGTATGGCAGATGTAGTTTAATGTGGATAAATGTGAGGTTATCCACTTTGGTGGCAAGAACAGGAAGGCAGATTACTATCTAAATGGAGTCAAGTTAGGAAAAGGGGAAGTACAACGAGATCTAGGTGTTCTTGTATATCAGTCAATGAAAGCAAGCCTGCAGGTACAGCAGGCAGTGAAGAAAGTTAATGGCATGCTGGCTTTTATAACAAGAGGAACTGAGTATAGGAGTAAAGAGGTCCTTCTGCAGCTGTACAGGGCCCTGGTGAGACCACACCTGGAGTATTGTGTGCAGTTTTGGTCTCCAAATTTGAGGAAGGACATTCTTGCTATTGAGGGAGTGCAGCGTAGGTTCACAAGGTTAATTCCCGGAATGGCGGGACTGTCATATGTTGAAAGATTGGAGCGACTGGGCTTGTATACACTGGAATTTAGAAGGATGAGAGGGGATCTGATTGAAACGTATAAGGTTATTAAGGGATTGGACACGCTGGAGGTACGAGGCATGTTCCCGCTGATGGGTGAGTCCAGAACTAGAGGCCACAGTTAAAGAATACGGGGAAGGCCATTTAGAACAGAGATGCAGAAAAACTTTTTCACCCAGAGAGTGGTGGATATGTGGAATGCTCTGCAGTAGAGGCCAGGTCTCTGGATGCTTTCAGGAGAGAGTTAGTTAGAGCTCTTATTGATAGTGGGGTCAAGGGATATGGGGAGAGGGCAGGAACGGGGTACTGATTGTGTATGATCAGCCACGATCACAGTGAATGGCGGTGCTGGCTAGAAGGGCCGAATGGCCTACTTCTGCACCTATTGTCTACAGATCCACCACTCTGTGGGAAAAGCAGTTTATCCTCATCTCCTTTCTAAATCTACTCCCCCAAATCTTGAGGCCATGTCCCCTAGTTCTAGTCTCACCTACCAGTGGAATCAACTTTCCTGTCTCTATCTTTTCTATAGCTTTCATAATTTTATGTTTCTATAAGATCTACTCTCATTTTTCTGAACTCCAGTGAGTACAGTCCCAGGCGATTCAATTTCCCCTCATAGTGTAACCCCCCCCCATCTCTGGAATCTACCTGGTGAACCACCTCTGCATTCCCTTCAAAGCCAGTATATCCTTCCTCAAGTAAAGAGACCAGAATTGCATGCAGTACTCCAATTGTGGCCTCACCAGAACCCTGTACAGTTGCAGCATAACCTCTCTGTTCTTAAATTCAATCCCTCTAGGAATGAAGGCCAACATTCCATTTGCCTTCTTGCTAGCCTGCTGCACCTGTAAACCAATCTTTTGTGATTCATGCTTTAGCACTCCCAAGCCCCTCTGCACAGCAGCATGCTGCAATTTTTTTTTACCATTTAAATAATAATCTGCTCTTTTACTTTTCCTTCCAAAGTGGAAGACCTCGCATTTACTAACATTGTACTCCACCTGCTAGACCCTTGCCCACTCACTCTCTCTGCAAGTTCTCCGTATCTTCTGCGCAATTTGCTTTTCCGCTCAATTTAGTATCATCAGCAAGCTTAGATACACTGCACTCAGTCCTCTCTCCCAGATTGTTAATATACAGTATATTGTGAACATTTGGGGTCCCAGCACCAACTTTTGCGGCATATTGCTCAACACTGATTACCAACCACAGTAATACACATGTATCCCAAATCTCTGCTTTCTATTAGTTAACCAATCTTCTATCCATGCTAGTACATCACTCCCAACTCTGTATCCTTATCTTATGGATAAGCCTTTTATGCGACACCTTTTCGAACACTTTCTGAAAATCCAAGAAAATAACATCCATCTGTTCTCTATCCTCAAAGAACTCCAGTAAGTCTGTCAAACAGGACTTGCCTTTGCTGAATCCATGCTGCATCTGCCTGATGGATCCGTTTCTTTCCAGATGCCTCGCTATTTCTTCTTTAATGATAGCTTCAAACATTTTCCCAACGGCAGATGTTAAACTAACTGGCTAATGCCTACATCCTTTTTCAACAGTGGCATGACAATTGCTGTCTTCCAATCAGCCGAGATCTGTCCAGGGTCCAGAGAATTTTGGTAAATTATCACCGAAGTGTCTACTATAACTTCTGCCATTTATTTCAGTACCCTGGGATGCATTCCATCTGGACTAGGGGACTTATCTGTCTTCAGGCCCACTTGTTTGCTTAGCACTACCAATGTAGTGATAGCTATTGTATTGAGGTTCTCACCTCCCATCGCATCCATAACTTCTCTCTTTGGCATGTTAGGCCTGCCCTGCACTGTGAAGACCAACACAAACTAGTCAATCAAAACCTTTGTCATTTCTTCTCATCCTCCAAGGACCTGTGTTCACTTTAGCCACCCTTTTCTACTTTATATAATTATAAAAACTTTTAATATCCATTTTTATATTTTTTGCTAGATTATTTTCATAATCTGCTTCCCTTTCTTTATTCTCACTTTGTACTTTGTTGCTTTTTAAAGTTTTCCTAGTCTTCCAGTTTCCCACTACTCTTGATGGCTTCGTGTACAACGGCTTTTAGTTTGATGCCTTTTTTTATTTCCTTAGTTATCCAAGGCTGGGTCTCCCCACACTTACTACCTTGCTTTAACTGGAATATACTTTTCTTGAGCACCGTGAAAAATCCCTTTGAAAGTCTTCCACTGTTCTTCAACCGTCCCACCATATAGCCTGTGTTCCCAGTCTACACTAGCCAAATCCTCCCTCATCCCATTGTAGTCTCCATTGTTTAGGCATAGTACACTGGTTTTGAATCAAACTGTTGCACCCTCCATTTGTATGAGAAACTCAATTTTACTGTGATCACTCTTTCCAAGAGGATCCCTACTGCAAGGTTTCTAATTTTTATCTGTCTTATTATACAGGACCAGATTTAAGATAGTACGTTCCTTGTAGGTTCAGTAATATGCTGTTCTAGAAGTCATCACAGATGCATTCTATGAAGTCATTTTAAAGACTTCGTCGACCAACTTGATTCACCCATGTGCAAGTGAAAGTCCCCCATGATAACTGCTGTTCCATTCTTACATGCCTCAGATATTACTCTGTTTATTGTCTGTGCCATTGTAATGTTATTATTCAGTGGCCGATAGACAACTCCCACCAGTGATTTTTTTCCCCTTTACTATTCCTAACCTCTACCCAGATAGATTCAGCATTCTGCTCCTTAGATCTTGTATTGTCTTTTTATCGCCCTGATCTCATCTTTAATTAAGAGCACTACCCCATCTCCTTTGCCTTCCTGCCTAACCTTCTGTATTACCTGATATCCTTGGATATTTAATTCCCAATCCACTCCATGCTACAACCACATCTCTGTAATGGCCACTAAATTATACCCCTTTGTATTGATTTCTGCCACAAGTTTACTGATCTTGTTTCAAGTACTACGGGCATTCAAATAAAGAGCCCTTACACTCATTGTGCTTTTAATTTTTTACTCTTTTGCACTTGACTTTTCTTCACTCCACTCTTAATTTTCTCTTTATCTTTTGCTTTATCCACACTTTTCTTTTTTACTTTATCCATATTTCTCCAATGTATTGAGCCTACCCCTCCACTATTTAGTTTAAAGCCCTATCCACAAGCACTAATTATGTGATTCGCTAGGATCCAGGTCCCATCATGGTTCAGGTGGAGCTTGTCCCATTGGTTCAGCTCCCTCCTTCCCCAATACTGGTGCCAATTTCCCATGAATTCAAACCCACTTCTCCCACACCAATCCTTGAGCCACGCATTTAACTCTCTAATCTTCTTGACCCTATGCCAATTCGCACATGGCTCAGGTAGCAATCCAGAGATTACCACCTTTTTGGTTCTGCTTTTTAATTTAGTCCCTGACTGCTCAAATTCCCTCAGCAGAACTTCTTTCCTTGTTCTGCCTATGT
This sequence comes from Hemitrygon akajei, assembly GCF_048418815.1. Classification (NCBI taxonomy): domain Eukaryota; kingdom Metazoa; phylum Chordata; class Chondrichthyes; order Myliobatiformes; family Dasyatidae; genus Hemitrygon; species Hemitrygon akajei. The sequence goes on along the minus strand of NC_133144.1, from coordinate 70,274,762 downwards.
CGTTGGTACCCACATGGACCACGACAACTGGATCTTTCCCCTCCCACTGCAAATTTCTCTGCAGGTCAGATAAGATGTCCTGAACCCAGGTATTGGGGAGGCAGCACAGCCTTTGGGATGCTCTATCCTCGCGACAGAGAACTCTGTCTATTCCCCTGACTATACTATCCCCAATTACCACTATATTTCTTTTCTCTCCCCCTTCTTGAATGGCTCTCTGAACTACGGTGCCGCAGTTAGGTTGCTCATCCTTCATGTGGTCCCCATTCTCATCCACACAGGGAGCGAAAATATCAGACTTGTTGGACAAGCTCAAGGGCTGAGGCTGCTCCAGCACTGTTCCTTGGAGCATACTACCCACCTCACTCGCAGTCACACCCTCTTGTCCCTGACCACAGACTGAATTTGAAGCAGCTAATCTAATGGGTGTGAGTACCTCCTGAAACAGAGAATCCAGGTAACTCTCCCCCTCCCTGATGTGCCACAGTGGTTGAAACTCAGATTCCAGGTCATCTACTTTGAGCCTGAGTTCCTCGAGCTGCCGACAGTTGCTGCAGATATGGTCACCAGGAACCACAAAGGGGTACACCAGCACCCACATCATGCAGCTACAGCATATCACCTGATCCTGCATCATCCTGCTTTATTTAATTAGCTGTAATTCAGTGACTTTTTATTCAAACACTACAACAGCCTTACCTGCTACTTACCTGTGCCTCCTCGCCGATGCCTCTGGAGCCAAATCCTCAAGTTCCCACGCCTACACTGGTCTACTCACTCAATGGCTGCCCTGCTTTGACCCTGCTTTACTTTCAATTGCTCCCACTAATGAATCACAAATCGACTGGTATGCAGCTAATGTGCTAAGCCCCACAAAACATTCCTTTTTTTAAACTCTTCTCCCCAATCTGCAAAGCTCGCTTTCTCTGCAAATCGATTGGTCCACCACTAATGCACCAAGCCCCACAAAATGCTCCTTTTTAAAACTCTTTCCTCCGACCTGCATGAAGCTCTTGCTCTGTGCAAATCAATTGGTCTGCCATTAGTGTCAGTTTCTTTTAAGCAGCGAATTATAAATAAGTACAAAATGATGTTATGTAGTTGCATCTCTGTTGCAACTTATCTAAGCCATCCAGGAAGTACTATACAAGCCCCGACTTCTATTACCTGAAAGAACAATGGCAACCACTGGAAGAGAGCACCATCAGCTGCATATTCCCTTTCAGGTATCAGAATCAGGTTTATTATCACTGACACGTCATGAAATTTATTGTTTTGCAGTAGCATTACAGTGTAAAAAAAACAGGTTCCTGACCCTGGCTCCAGCCAAACGAATTATTGATATTTCAGTACTTGCAGACACAGAACATCAAATTTAATCCATCTCATCGCAAACAGAATTCATCATACAACCGCAGAAATACACAGTGTGAACCAGTAATGCCAGTAAAGCACGGCTAACTTGCAAGTTTTCAGATTCATGGATAGTATGTCAGTGGATAATAAGCATCTATTATGGTTATTTTATTAGGTAATAGTTTTAGCAGTGGGATTTAGAGTCTATATTAGATATCTTTTATCTCTGCATCTCTAATACCCAATACATTGACAGATGGTATTGAACTCAGATGAGTGTAGAGTGATAGATTAACCAGGGCAGGACAAACCGCGAATGGCAGGAGAGTTTTGTTGAACCAAGGGATTTTGGGATATGAATACTTAACTCTTTGAAAGTGGTAACACAAGTAGATGGGGTAGTAAAGAAGGTGTGCAACATACTTGCCTACACCAATTGCATTGACAATAGCAATTGTGACATCACATTACAGTTGTATAAATTGTGGGTTAGGCCACACTTGGGGAAACGTGTGACCTTATAGAGTTGGATACATTCATGAGGAACATAGTCATGGTTAATATACATACAGTCTTAATGCCAAGCCAGGGGATCACAAACTAGAGGGCAGAGGTTTAAGGTGAAAGAGAAGAGATTTAATAGGAACCTTAGGGACGTCATTGTTGAGTAGCTTGCTGAGCTGGCTTGTTAGCTTGCAGATGTTTCGTTACCCAGCTAGGCAATATCATCAGTGCAACTTTGAATGACTTGTTGATAATTGTACATCCTGTGATTAGTCCATTTGTGTGTGTGCATATGGTACCATTTCTATTGGCTACCGATTATGTAAACCACTTTGGTTTGTTAAAATCCGATGAGGTGATAATTGTCCGAGCTGAGTTAGTCGACTGTTATGTCGGATTAACATCATCCTCATTGATTGACGTGTGTAATCAGGTGTGAATTGGCTTGTGGCTCTTGGCTCTGGACTGACAACTTGATACTGAACTGGGATGTTCATTTCAACATGCTTGTTGATAGAATTCTGTGTGGAGAACAAAGCCTCTAAGAATTCTCAGGCTTGTCGTTGACGGGCTTGTCCTAGAATAGTGACATTGGTCCAGTCGAATTGATGTGCTTCGCTGTCACAATGTATAGATATGAGGGAAAGTTCATCATAACAATTTACAGCCAGTTGGTGCTCATGTATCCTGGTTGATAGCTTACGTACAGCTGGGGTGAAGCACAGTCTTTTGATGGGGCTGGGTGCTCCACAGACTGTTGGAATTGAATGACCGCCCCTGATCAAGTTTATTACGGATGATTGGCTTCATATCTGTCATTGATTTCAAATTGCTGCTTGTTCCACAGCAACTATGATCGGGCAGGGGGTGTGCAAGCACGGGTAGTTTTTAAAATTGTTTTAAATTATTTTGTACATGAAACAATTACTTTCATTTTAAGTTCGTCTTGATAGATCTTTGGTTGTTTCATGATCAGCATACTATCAAGCGACATATGTTCACACTGACAAATCCACCATTGTAATACATGATTGAGATTTTCATTTTTTATTTTTGCAGTGTTTTTTCTGCTTTTTGTTAACTTCTGTTCACTACACATGTAAGGTAATTTCTCAGAACTACCTGTGGTAGATGGAGACCTGTGCATTGCCAGGGAACCTTCCCAGCACCTTGTGTAATTTTCCATTGGTGATGTCATGTCAGCACTCATTAAAAAAAAAATGTGGATTTCAGGGGGTTTTGGAATTTGGTGCTCAACGTATACTCCAAGTCTCATTACCAAAAAAAAAGGAGTAACCAGAATCCAGGTACACATGCTACATGAACCCCAAAGTCCCCCAAAATGAGTCTGCAGCCTCTCCAATCAATCTTTGCAATGTGTATCCCAAGACCCCTTCACTTTCCTCCAAAGCAGCAAGCAAAAGGGAGAGGAAGACTGGTCAAACTCAGGTAGACAGCTCCGAACATACCACCCATCCTGCACTCTTGTCCTCGTCAACTTCAACCTTACTCAACGCCTTGATCTTAGAAAAGCAATGGGCAACAGCTCAATTGGTGGGAAGCCATGAAGTCAATCATGGTCTCAACCCCAGGCTTTCAGGCCAGTGCACACTGCGCTCCAAACGTCACCGAACTCCCTCAGAGACAGCAAAATGCCAGATCACTCAGTTGGTCCAAAAACATACCATCAAAATGTAAATTACAGGTTCCAGGATTAGTGAATCATATTTGAAAGAAGAAGTAAAATAAGTGCAAACAAGCTGGATGAACTCAGCAGGTCGGGCAGCATCCGTTGAAATGAGCAGTCAATGTTTTGGGCCAAGACCCTTCGTCAGGACTGAAGAAGGAGGGGGCAAGGGCCCTATAAAGAAGGTGGGGGGAGGGTGGAAGGTGCCAGGTGAAAAACCAATCAGAGGAAAGATCAAGGGGTGGGGGGTGGGAAGCAGGGAGGGAATAGGCCGGAGAGATGAAGAAGGAATGAAAGGGGAAAGCACTATGGGTAGTAGAAGAAGGCAGAATCATGAGAGAGGTGATAGGCAGCTAGAAGAGGAGGCAGAGTGAAAGTGGGATGGTGGAAAGGAGAGGGAGGGAATTACCAGAAGTTGGAGAATTCGATGTTCATACCAAGGGGCTGGAGGCTACCCAGACGGTATTATGAGGTGTTGCTCCTCCAACCTGAGTTTGGCCTCATCATAGCAGTAGAGGAGGCCATGTGTGGACATATCCGAATGGGAATGTGAAGCAGACTTGAAGTGGGTGGCAACCGGGAGATCCTGTCTGTTGTGGCAGAAGGAGCGGAGGTGCTCGATGAAGTGGTCGCCCAATCTGCGTCGGGTCTCGCTGATGTAGAGGAGGCCGCACTGGGAGCACCAGATGCAATAGATTACCCCAAAAGACTTGCTAAGTGAAGTGTTGCCTCACCTGGAAGGACTGTTTGGGGCACCTGTCCCTACACTTCTCTTACCACCATTCAGGGCCCCAAACAGTCCTTCCAGGTGAGGCAACACTTCACTTGTGAGTCTGTTGGGGTAATTGGGTAACTTTCCCCTTTCATTCTTTCTTCACCTCTCCGGCCTATCCCCTCTCTGCTTCCCATCCCCCACCCCTTGATCTTTCCTCTGATTGGTTTTTCACCTGGCACCTTCCATCCTCCCCCCAACCTTCTCTATAGGGCTCCTGCCCCCTCCTCCTTCAGTCCTGATGAAGGGTCTCGGCCCAAAACGTTGACTGCTCATTTCAACGGATGCTGCCCGACCTGCTGAGTTCATCCAGCTTGTTTGTACATCTTGATTTGACCACAGCACGTGCAGTATACTTTGTGTTAAGTAAAATAAGTAGTTTTGTGAACTGTATGCAGGACATTGCTGTTGGTCTCATTGTTCGCTTGTGCCATCTTCATTTTTTGACATTTACAAAGCATTGTTTTATTTACTGCTTTACTGACCTACATTCAACCTCCTTTAAAATTTGTACCTTGTACCTTAATATTGTGGAGAATTTTTGAAGATAATCTGCTCTATTCAGTAGGACTCCATTGCCTCTTTTCATATATGATGTATGGATTGCATTGATCTGCTGATCAGCTGTTCCCTTTGATGGGTTTACAGTTTGACAAAAGCCAACTTTAAATGTTTAATGATTTAAAAAGTAAGTACAACAGAAAGCAGGCTAGGTTTCATTTTTTTTATGGTGAACGAACCATGAAAAAATGTTAACAGCAGTATCTGATACTGTAGCTGTGCGAATGGTAGTTTCTGCGTACTAATAATTAAGCATAAAACAGAGACCTTTTTAGAACATTATTATTACTACACAAATCAACTGAACTTGGTTCTGTAACAGGAGACTTATGGGAAAGGGTGCTTTGACAGAATGTTCTGGATTGTGGTTAACGCCCACAGGCACTGTATGGAGAATGTAGATATTGCGACAGTGCAGTTACTTTTCAGCATGTCCTTTCCTGTAAGCTGCAGATGTTAAATGAAGTAATAATGTACATGTTTGCATTAAAGGTGTGCTGAGTACATTGTTACTTGGTGACACATGAAATGGCTTCAACTGCAACTTTGTTTTTGTAAAGCTAGGTAGATAACTTAAAATGAAATATAACGTTTATAACAATATTCTCACTATCACAACAATTCTGTGTCATGATCCTGAAAAAGTTGATGAAATATACATTTCTAGTTGCACATAATTTTGAATATGGTATTGGACTTTAAAGCTTTAAGTTTCACACAGCAGAGGGCAGCAATGATTCTATGCTGCAAAGTACCACAGCCTGAGTTGTTTACATCCTGTTAACTTTGTAACTGCCACAACCCTATGTCATTGCTTCTTCAAGTATCCCACCCAGCTAGAACAAACTTTTAATTTCATGATCTTGTGGTTTTACAGACATTAGCATTGTGGTTAGTGCAGCTCTTTACAGCACCAGCTGCAAGATCGGCTTTCAATTCCCAATGATATCTGTAAGACCAGAAGACATAGAAGCTGAATTAGGCCATCTGGCCCATCGAGCCTGCTCTGCCATTCAATCAAGGCTGATCCTTTTTTCTTCTCCTCCTCAACCCAGATCCCAGCCTTCTCCCCGTAACATTTGATGCCATGTCCAATCAAGAACCTATCAGTAGACCCAACAACCTGGCCTCCACAGATGCATGTGGCAACAAATTCCAGAAATTCACCACCCTTTGGCTAAAGAAATTACTCTGCATATCTGTTTTGAAAGGGCACCCCTTTATTCTGCAGCTGTGTCCTTTTGTCCTAGACTCTCCCACCATGGGAAACATTCTTTTCACATCTACACTGAATAGGCCTTCCAACATTCGAAAAGTTTAAATGAGATTCCCCTTATCCTTCTGAACTCCAGCGAGTACAGACCCAGAGCTATCATATGATAACCATTTTATTCCTGGAATCATCTTTGTGAACCTCCTCTGGACCCTCTCCAATGCCAGCACATTTTTTCTAAAATGAGGGGCCCAAAACTGTTCACAATACTCAAAGTAAGGAGTTTGTGCATTTTCATAACAGTGTGTGTTTCCTTCTGATGTTCGGTTTCCTCCCACATCCTAAAATGTATGGTTAGGGTTACTGAGATGTTGACATATTTTGTTGACATCAAAAGCATGGTGAGACTTTTGGGCTACCCAGCACAATCCTTCGTCATTTGAGTTGACACAAACAGCACTTTTCCCTGTATATTACAATGTACAGGTTATCAATAAACCTAGTTTCTTGTTTATTTCATACTGTCACGGCACTTGAAAGAAACCAAGTATTTACTTCCCTCAGGTTCCTTCAGATCATTAATGTTTGTCTTCGCAAGTTTCTCCCACATCCTATACCAACATTGTTACCCATCCTTTGATCAAATTTTAAGAGCTTTCTGCCTCTGTGTGTCTCTCCACCTTCTGTTTGGATCTGATACTTACATTAATTGCCAAAGCTGATCAACAAATCTACATCAATTATCTCTGATCAGAATGGGAATTCATCACCTCCTCCACTGTTGGGATAAGGCCACACTTAGGCTACATCCACACTAGACTGGATAATTTTGAAAATGCCGGTTTCGCGTAAAGACGATAGGTATCCACACTAGGCGTTTTTAAAAATATCTCTGTCCAATTGAAATGGAGATTTCGGTGAATCTCCTCCTACTGCGCATGCAGAGGACACATCTACCAAAAACAAGCGACATGTTTGGTGTCGAATCTCACTGTGAAAGTGCGCGTTTGTGCAGTTACAGACTACAAAAACTTAAAACGACGGGCAGCTGTTGGCTCTCGCGCAGGAGGACTTGAAAGTAAAAAAAAACATACTGAAGTGTATGGAGGCAACCGACAGGGAGTTCACGGACAGTATGAACCGGCTGACGACAAACATTGAAGAATTGACTAACTCTGTTGCATTAATAAAGTACCTTGTTAAATGTGTAAAACATGTCTCCATCAGTATTGTCTTGTATTTCCATACAATATTACATTAGGCTGTTATACATGTATTCTCAGAGAAGTACTTGTATGAAGGTGGTTTACCTATTTATACAAGCAAGGACAAAAAACAGGGCAAAGTGAGTACAGGTGTCCCCTGCTTTTCAAACGTTCGCTTTACGACAGTTTGCTGTTATGAAAGACCTACATTAGTACCTGTTTTCGCTAACCAAAGAGGATTTTTGCTTTTACACATGTGTAAAAGGCCCGCTTTATACGTGTGTTTACCCCGAAAAGACTACAATGACTGTGAAGCCTTGTGCGGGCAGTTGTTCGCGCATGCGTGTGCGTGCCGATTTTCTTTCCTCCCAATTGATTTTGGCTCGCTGTCTTCCCAAGTTTGATAAGTGAAACTACACCGTACATACAATATCGCTACTATCTCTACTTTATATAGGGTGTGTATTTATCATTATCATTCCTGCTTTTATTTTAGGATTTATGTGTTATTTGGTTTGATTTGGTAGGTTATTTTTTGGGTCTGGGAACACTCAAAAAATTTTCCTATATAAATTAATGGTAATTGCTTCTTTGCTTTACGACATTTTGGTTTACAAACTGTTTCATAGGAACGCTCTACCTTCAGATTGCGGGGGAAACCTGTATACTTTTTTATTCAGTAAGTTATGGGTCAAAGTATTTGGTGACTACATTTCTAACTCTTCTGGCTTCAGTCTCATTGCTGTCTGTTCTGAAATGGTTAGATTATGTGGGGGGTTGCGTTCAGGAAAACATTGAAATGGCGCGCTGCCGTCTGACAGCGTTTTCAGATTTCTCCGGTTACCCCATCCACACTGATCTGCCCAAGCGGCGTTTTCAAAATTACACACCCTGGACAGTGCTTCTGAAAAGCTGTGGTTTCGGGGGACAAAAACACTGTTTTAGTGTGGACGGATGTTCAAAACGAAGAGAAAAAGCTTTGGTTACGGATTTATCCGGTGTAGTGTGGACGTAGCATTAGGTTAGAGGAGGAATACCTTGTATTCCGTTTGGGCAGCCTCCAACCTGAAAGCACGGACATCAATTTCCCAAACTTCCAATAATGCCTCCACCCACCTCTCCCCCTTCACCATTTTCCATCCCCTTGTCCCTTGCCCGCCCATCACCTCCCTCTGGTGTTCCTCCCCCTCCTCCCTTTCTTTCTTCCATGGCCTTCTGTCTCTTTCACCAATCAACTTCCTAGTTCTTTGCTTTATCCCTCCCCCTCCAAGTTTCACCTATCACCTGGCATTTCTTTCTCCCCTCCCCTGATCTTACAAATCTACTCCTCAGCTTTTTTTCTCCAGTCCTGTGGAAGGATTTCGGCCAGAAACGTCAACTATAGTCAAGTCAAGTTACTTTTTATTGTCATTTCAATCATAACTGCTGGTACAGTACACAGTAAAAACGAGACATTTTTCAGGACCATGGTGCTACATGAAACAGTACAAAAACTACACCGAACTACGTAAAAACAACACAGAAAAAAACTACGCTAGGCTACAGACCTACCCAGGACTGCATAAAGTGAACCAATCAGTGCGGGCAGTACAATAAATAATAAACAAGACAAAAAGCACAGTAGAGAGCAGTAAGTTGGTGTCAGTCCAGACTCTGGGTATTGAGGAGTTTGATGGCTCGGGAGAAGAAACTGTTACATAGTCTGGTCGTAAGAGCCCGAATGCTTCGGTGCCTTTTCCCAGATGGCAGTGTTGTAAACTTCTTTCAATCTACCCGATGCAAAGACACCATGTACTACGGTGAACATAACTTTAACTCTTTATTAGCAAGTTACCCAAGAGAACCTTCTTTAAGCACTCTCTTGGAGGCTGCTTCGAAGGTCTCTCGCCTCTGAAGCAAATACAGTTCTTTTTATTTATATTTATATTTATATTTATATTTATATATATATATATATATATATATATATATATACACAGATACATGTGAACCCTATACAGATGAGTATTGTTAACTTTATAACAGTTTTAATTGCCACTATGTCTGGATACAGACAAGCAAAACCTCCTGCCCTTGAAAATAGCCATTCTTTTTAATGCTTATCTTGCAGATGTCATAAGGAATACAAAGGAAAATATGTTTTTCACAGCAATTAATCAAGCAATGATACAAGTTACTCTAAGCAAAAGCAGAAGTTAAGTACAGATGGCATACCAAGGATGATGTCACCCGCTCAGCTTATCTTATGAGAAAACATTTGTGCTTCTATACTTTTTTCTCAAAGTCTTAGCTGCTATGACCCTTACAAAAATTGCCAGGGTCATAAGCGGCCTACAAGATGCTAACTTCTTAATATTACATTCCCTCCTTTTATCATTTTATGATAATACATTCAGATTGGGGCCTGAATTAATGAATTTCTTAGCTCATGCAGACACAACTTGCAACATGTATTAATACAAACTAATAACAGACACATAGCAATAAGAGCGATTATATCTGTAATAAGCCCATGTAGCAAATAGGAACCCGAGGAACCTCCTAATAGCCAATCTAACCACCCATCCCCTGGTTTGGGACCTTGTCTGAAATCATCTAATTGTTTCTTGATAGACTGAATAGCATGTGTTATAGATTATATGATTCGTCTATGATGTGGGTGATACACTTGTCCCCTACTAAAGCACACAGAGACTGTGGAGGAATCGGAGAGGTGTGCTGAGCACTTAACAATAGCCAATTATTTTGGGAGGAGGATGGCCTTGAAGAGGTTCTGCACATAGGTAGCATTCTGAATAGGGGTTCCTGTGGAAGTGAGAAATCCCCAGTGTGCCCACAGTTGGCCAAAGTCATGGGCGATACCAAATGCATAGCGGGAGTCAGTAAAAATGTTGGCCACTTTATCTTTAGCCAAAATACAAGCTCTGGTTAGGGCAAAAAGTTCAGCTTTTTGGGCTGATACAGGGGGCTGCAAGAATGCGGACTCGAGCACAGCTGAGTCATTTACAACTGCATAGCCGCTGAGGCGGGTGCCCTGCTCAGAGACAGAGGAACTACCGTCAATGTAAAGGATTAAATCTGCAGACTGGAAAGCTTTATCCGAGAGATCCAGGCGGCGGGGGGTGGGGGGGGGGGGGGCGTGATCAGAAAGTGGTTCCTCATTAAACAGTCATCGGGTGGTTCCGTGAGGTCCTCAGGTGGGCTTTCTAAAAAGGTGGCGGGGTTGATAGTAGTACAGTAGGCAAAGGTGATAAGTGGGTTATTAAGGAGTGCTACGTCTTATCCGTTCAATCTAGTCTGGGTGAGGTGTTAGGTTTGATAGGAGGTCAAAAGTGCAGTTAAAGTGTGTGAGGAATAAACAACTATAGGCTGCTGCAGAGTTATGTTGGAGGCTGCTGTTACGAGAGAGTAAATGGCTGGGAGCATCTGTGAACATTGTGGGAGACCTCTTGCCACTGGGTCTAAGCGGGTGGAGAAATATGCCACCAGTCTTTTCCTATCTCCATAGGTCTGAGTAAGGACTGCTGTAGTGCAATCTTCCAGGACATTAATGAATAACTGGAAGGGGTGGTCATAGAGGGGACATCCCAGGGCCGGAGCACTGGCCAGCACCTGTTTGAGTTTGTCAAAAGCATCCCTTTGTTCTTGTGTGAATGAAGCATACCTACTCCTGCCTGAGGAGTGACTTGGATCTGTTCCAGTTTGCCTGCTGTCACAACTGGTCAACAGCAGATGCCATTCATTGGCTCTTCACTCAACCCTGGAACATCGATAGTGAAGATGTATACATTGTGATGCTCATCATTAACTACAGCTCTGCATTCATTGCAATCAATGCCTCATAACTAATCAATAAGCTCCAAGATATAGGTCTAATACCTCCATGTGCAACTAGATCCTCCATTTCTTCATTTGCAGACCCCTGTCAGTTTAAATTGGCAACAACATCTGTATAATCACCATCAGCACAGGTGCACCACAATTCTCTGTGCTCAGCCCCCTCCCTGCTCTACATGGTTTATACTTATGACTGTGAGGATAACTACAGCTTCAATGCCATAATTAAGTTTGCTGACGATACCACTGTTGTTGGCCAAATCAAAGGTGGTGATGAGTCAAAATATAGGAGTGAGATTGAAAATCTGACTGAGTAGTGCCACAGTAGCAGCCTCTCAATCAATGTCAGCAGAACAAAAGAGCTGATTATTGACTACAGGAGGAGGAAAGCAGAACTCCATGACCCTGGGGGTTCAGAGGTGGGGAGGGGTCAGTAATTTCAAATTCCTCATTGTTGTCATTTCAGGAATCTCTCCTGGGTCCAGCATGTAAGTGCCATTATAAAGAAGCATGGCAGTGCCTCTACTTTCTTAGAAGTTTGTGAACGCTGACAAACTTCCATAGATTCGTGGTGGAGAGTATACTGACTTGTTGCTTTACAGCCTGGTAAAGAAACAGCAAAGCCTTTGAATGGAAAATCTTATGAAAAGTAGTGGATACAGCCCAGTCCATCATGGATAAAGCCCTCCCCACCACTGAGCACATTACAAGGAGTGCTATCATAGGAAAGCAGCATCCATCATCAAGGACCCACACCATCTAGGCCATGCTCTCTTCTTGCTGCTGCCATCAGGAAGAAGGTACAGGAGCCTCAGTATCCATACAACCAGGTTCAGGAACAATTATTACCTCTCAACCATCAGATGGTTGAACCAGAAGGACTGTGCTACTAAAGGGTATGTCTTCTCAAAGTTCAAGGTATATACGTATACTATATGCAACCATGAGATTTGTTTCCTTACAGGCAGCCATAAAACAAAGAAACTCAATAAAAACCATTAAAAAAGAAGACCATCAAACACTTAATGTACAAAAACAGAACAAATCATGCAAACAGTAAGAAGTAAGCAAATAACATTCAGAACTAAAGTTAACAAAGTTGATTTCACAGCCACGAAGCCAGTCATCACTGCAGCCGATCCAGGCCACAGTCTCAGTTCAGCACAGAGATGAGTAAACCTCACCCGTCAGCAAACTGCACACCGACTCCCAGCATTCTGACCTTTTCAAGTCAAGTCACTTTTTATTGTCATTTCGACCATAATTGCTGATACAGTGCACAGTAAAAATGAAACAATGTTTTCCAGGACCACGGTGTTACATAAAACAGCACAAAAAACTACACTAGACTACAAACCTGCCCAGGACTGCATAAAGTGCACAAAATAGTGCAGGCATTACAATAAATAATAAACAAGACAATAGGCACAGTAGAGGGCAGTAAGTTGGTGTCAGTCCAGACTCTGGGTATAGAGGAGTCTGATGGCTTGGGGGAAGAAAATGTTACAAAGTCTGGTCGTGAGAGCCAGAATGCTTCGGTGTCTTTTTCCAGATGGCAGGAGGGAGAAGAGTTTGTATGAGGGGTGCGTGGGGTTCTTCATAATGCTGCTTACTTTGCGGATGCAGCGTGTGATGTAAATGTCTGTAATGGCGGGAAGAGAGACCCCGATGATCTTCTCAGCTGACCTCACTTTCAGCTGCAGGGTCTCGCGATCCGAGATGGTGCAATTTCCGAACCAGGCAGTGATGCATCTGCTCAGGATGCTCTCAGTACAACCTCTGTAGAATGTGGTGAGGATGGAGGGGTGGGAGATGGACTTTCCTCAGCCTTTGCAGAAAGTAGAGACGCTGCTGGGCTTTCTTTGCCATGGAGCTGGTGTTGAGGGACCAGGTGAGATTCTCCGTCAGGTGAACACCAAGAAATTTGATGCCCTTAACGATCTCTACCAAGGAGCTGTCGATGTTCAACGGAGAGTGGTTGCTCCGTGCCCTCCTGAAGTCAAAAACCATCTCTTGTTTTGTTCACATTCAGAGACAGGTTGTTGGCTCTGCACCAGTCCATTAGCCACTGCACCTAATCTCTGTATGCTGACTTGTCGTTCTGGCTGATGAGACCCACTACAGCCGTGTCATCGGCAAACTTGATGGTATGGTTCGAGCTGTGTGTTGCAGCACAGTTGTGGGTCAGCAGAGTGAACAGCAGTAGATTGAGCACACTGCCCTGCGGGGCCCCTGTGCTCAGTGTGATGGTGTTGGAGATGCTGCTCCTGATCCAGACTGACTGAGATCTCCCAGTCAGGAAGTCTAGGATCTAGTTGCAGTGGGAGGTGTTCAGGCCCAATAGGCTCAGCTTTCCAATCAGTTTCTGAGGGATGATTGTGTTGAATGATGAACTAAAGTCTATGAACAGCATTTGAACATACGTGTCTTTTTTGTCCAAGTGGATTAGGGCCAGGTGGAGGGTGATGGCAGTGGCGTTGTCTGTTGAGCGGTTGGGACGGTACGCGAGCTGCAGGGAGTCCAGTGAGGGGGGCAGCAGGGTCTTGATGTGCCTCATGGCAAGCCTCTCAAAACATTTCATGATGATGGATGTGAGTGCAACGGGATGGTAATCATTGAGGCAGGACGCTGAAGACTTCTTTGGCACAGGGACGATGGTAGCGGCCTTGAAGCACGTTGGAACAACGGCGCTACTCGGAGATGTTGAAGATGTCAGTGAGAACATCTGCTAGCTGGTCTGCACATCCTCTAAGCGCTCTGCCAGGAATATCGTTTGGCCTGGTGCGCAAATCAGCCAAACATCAGCTTTTCCCGCATTCTCGGATCCAGGCCCTGCCATTTTGATATGCTCTCAGGCTCAGATCCCACTGCCTTGATTCAGCCTGTACCAGACCTTTCCAGTCTGGCCCAGTGCTTAAAGCAGTCAAACATCAGCTTGTTCCTCGCTCTTGGGCCTGGGATCCACTGCCTCAACATGGATCTGCCACTTTGAATTAGCTTCAATTCTGCTCCAGCAATGGCCAAAAATTAGCTTATACCTCACTCTTGGGCTTGGGCCCTGGTCCCACTGCCTCAATTTGGCCCCTACACACCACGCTGCAGCCATCCTGCACCTTGGCAACTTAATTTCACACCACAAAAGTGCCATGTCATACAGGCAGTTCAAAAGCTCAACTCCAAATGGGATAGAACACTACAGCACAGAAAACAGGCCATTTGACCCTTCTAGTCTGTGCTTACATTTAAGAAGCACTTGGATTGGTACATGGAGGGGCATAGTTTAGAGGGATTTGGGCCAAACACAGGAAATTGAGACTAACTGGTTGGACACCATGGTCACTATGGACTGGTTGGGTTGAAGAGCTTGTTCAGCTTGTCTGCTGTTTTTGCTGTAGACTCTATCAGCAAAGATACTTTGGTCCAAATGGAAGTTAGTAAATTGGTAATAGTTTACCTCTTGCATGTGATTTCCTCTGATTGTTGTGAGGACTTGTCATAGACACATGGAATTGCACACTAACTTGTAAATGCTTTTATTGTTATTAGTTATACTGAATGTCTCAATAATATTGGTGTTAATGCTAGAGTTCCTGTCCATTTACACAGTTTGTTTGTACAGTCCTTGTATACACTGTAGCTAGGCAGGTTCGTTCTCTGGGAAAGAATCACTTTGCAGGATGGCAGATGAATTATAATTTTAGAGTCCTAGAAAGGTCCTTTGGCCCATCTAATCTGTGCTGAACAATTAACTTCTCACCTTTCACCCTTAACCCATGACCTCTGGTTGTAGCCCCACCCAACCTCAGTACCCCTCATAATTTTGTATACCTCCATCAAATCTTCCCTCAATCTCTATGTTCCAAGGAATAAGGTCCTAACCTATTCGATCTTTCCTTATTAGTCAGGCCTTCTAGTCCTGGCAACATCCTTGTAAATTTTCTCTGGACTCTTTCAACCTTATTTACATCTTTCCTGTAGGTAGGTGACCAAAACTGCACACGATATTCCAAATTAGGCCTCACCAACATCTTATACAACTTCAACATAACAGCCCATCACCTGTAGCAAAACCTTTGATTTATGAAAGCCAATGTGCCAAAAGCTTTCTTTACCTGTGCTGCCACTTTCAATGAATTATGGATCTGGGAAAACAGATCCTTTTGTTCTACCACAGTCCTAGTGCCTTTCTGTTCACAGTGTAAGACCTGCCCTGGTTGGTCCTACTGAAGTGCAACACCGTGTACTTTTCTGCATTAAATTCCATCTGCCATTTTCAACTCATTTTTCTAGCTGGTCCAGATCCTGCTGCAAGCTCTGGTAGTCTTCCTCAATGTCCACCACACCCAGAGTCTTGGTATCATCTGCAAATTTGCTATTCAGTTTAGCATGTTATGATCCAGATCGTTGATATAGATGACAAACAATAGACAATAGGTGCAGGAGTAGGCCATTCGGCCCTTCGAGCCAGCACCGCCATTCAATGAGATCATGGCTGATCATCCACAATCAGTACCCCGTTCCTGCCTTCTCCCCATATCCCTTGACTCGGCTATCTTTAAGAGCTCTGTCTAACTCTTTCTTGAAAGCATCCAGAGAATTAGCCTCCACTGCCTTCTGAGGCAGAGCATTCCATAGATCCACAACTCTCTGGGTGAAAAAGTTTTTCCTCAACTCTGTTCTAAATGGCCTACCCCTTATTCTTAAACTGTGGCCTTCAGTTTCTGGACGCCAACAGCATCGGGAACATTTTTCCTGCCTCTAGCGTGTCCAATCCCTTAATAATCTGATATGTTTCAATCAGATTCCCTCTCATCCTTCTAAATTCCAGTGTATACAAGCCCAGTCGCTCCAATCTTTCAACATATGATAGTCCCGCCATCCCGGGAATTAATCTCGTGAACCTACGCTGCACTCCCTCAATAGCAAGAATGTCCTTCCTCAAATTTGGAGACCAAAACTGAACACAATACTCCAGGTGTGGTCTCACCAGGGCCCTGCACAACTGCAGAAGGACCTCTTTGCTCCTATACTCAATTCCCCTTGTTATGAAGGCCAACATGCCATTAGCTTTCTTCACTGCCTGCTGTACCTGCATGCTTACTTTCAGTGACTGATGAACAAGGACACCTAGATCTCATTGTACTTCCCCTTTTCCTAACTTGACACCATTCAGATAGTAATCTGCCTTCCTGTTCTTGCCACCAAAGTGGATAACCTCACATTTATCCACATTAAATGGCATCTGCCATGCATCTGCCCACTCACCCAACCTGTCCAAGTCACCCTGCATTCTCCTAACACCCTACTCATATTTCACACTACTACCCAGCTTTGTGTCATCTGCAAATTTGCTAATGTTACTTTTAATCCCTTCATCTAAATCATTAATGTATATTGTAAATAGCTGCGGTCCCAGCACCGAGCCTTGCGGTACCCCACTAGTCACTGCCTGCCATTCTGAAAAGGACCCATTAATCCCTACTCTTTATTTGCTGTCTGCCAACCAATTTTCTATCCATGTCAGTACCCTACCCCCAATACCATGTGCTCTAATTTTGCCCACTAATCTCCTATGTGGGACCTTATCAAAGGCTTTCTGAAAGTCCAGGTACACTACATCCACTGGCTCTCCCTTGTCAATTTTCATAGTTACGTCCTGAAAAAATTCCAGAAGATTAGTCAAGCATGATTTCCCCTTCATAAATCCATGCTGACTCAGACGAATCCTGTTACCGCTATCCAAATGTGCCGTTTTATCTTTTATAATTCATCTTTTATAATTGACTCCAGCATCTTCCTCACCACTGATGTCAGGCTAACTGGTCTATAATTCCCTGTTTTCTGTCTCCCTCCTTTCTTAAAAAGTGGGATAACTTAAGCTATCCTCCAATCCGTAGGAACTGATCCTGAATCTATAGAACATTGGAAAATGATTACCAATGCTTCCATGATTTCTAGATCCACCTCTTTAAGTACCCTGGGATGTGGACCATCAGGCCCTGGGGATTTATCGGCCTTCAGTCCCATCAGTCTACCCAACACCATTTTCTGCCTAATTTGAATTTCCTTCAGTTCCTCCGTTACCCTAGGTCCTCTAGCCACTATTACATCTGGGAGATTGTCTGTGTCCTCCTTATGAAGACAGATCCAAAGTACTTGTTCAACTCGTTTGCCATTTCCTTGTTCACCCATTTCTGCCTTCAAGGACCCAACTTTGGTCTTAACTAATTTTTTGCTCTTCGCATACCTAAAGAAGCTTTTACTATCCTGCTTTATATTCTTGGCTAGCTTACCTTCGTACCTCATCTTTTCTCCCCATATTGCCTTTTTAGTAATCTTCTGTTGCTCTTTAAAAGTTTCCCAATCCTCTGGCTTCCCGCTCATCTTTGCTATGTTATACTTCTCTTTTATTTTTATACTGTCCTTGACTTCCCTTGTCAGCCACGGTCGCCCCCAACTCCCCTTAGAATCTTTCTTCCTCTTTGGAATGAACTGATCCTGCACCTTCTGAATTATTCCCAGAAATACCTGCCATTGTTGTTCCACTGTCATCCCTGCGAGGGTATCCTTCCAATCAAGTTTGGCTAGCTCCTTCCTCATGGCTCCATAGTCCCCTTTGTTCAACTGTAATACTGACACTTCTGATTTTCCCTTCTCCCTCTCAAGTTGTAGATTAAAATTTATCATATTATGGTCACTAGTTCGTAGTGGTTCCTTTACCTTGAGTTCCCTTATCAAATCTGGTTCATTACACAACAGATCCATGACCAATCCCTGAAGCACTTCATTAGTCACAGGCTTCCTGGCAGAGGCAACCATCTACTCCCCTTCTCTGGCTTCTCCCACAAAGCCAATGTCTTGGAGCTTATTAATTAGTTTTGAAGGGATGATGGTATTGAATGCTGACCGGAAGTCAATAAAGAGCATTCTGATGTGTGCATCTTTGTTGTCCAGTTGTTCTAGGGTTGAGTGAAGAGCCTATGAGATGGTATCTACTGTGTGCCAGTAGGCAAATTGAAGACTTCATGTCACAAATAATTGCCATTGATTCTTGCATCCAAAACTAAAAGGCAGTACATTTGTAGACAGATCAAAACAATTAGTGTGATACTAGAAACTGTAGATGCTGGGATGAGGGCCAAAATACAAGCCTTTGGAAAAACTCGGCGACTCAATCAGCATCTGTGGAGAGGGGAAGAAATGTTCTATGTTTCAGGTGGAAATTGTGTTGATAGGGAAGATAGCCAGTATAAAAAGGGAGGGAAGGTGAGACAGGAACCAGTCAGTAATAAAGTGGGCTAGGGATGATTGGCAAATGGAACTGTGGGGAGAGGAGGAACTGGGAAGCAGAGAAAGAAATAAAAGTGGCAGATGAGGCCAGGTAAGTGGTGGGGGAAGGGCAGGATGAGGCTAAAGGGTGATCAGCAGGAGTACAAAAGCTACAGTGCTGTATTTAGGGGTGAGTTCAGTTGATGATCTCTTTCGGTATCACAAATTATAGCCACAGGTGCCAAAACAAAAATCTTGTTTCAGATCTAAGCAGGGAGCTTTCTTGCACAAAGTTACTGGAAAGGTTATAACTTGCCTTTCAGTGCCAATGGTCTTTTATGGAAGTTGAGCAGTTGAAAATTCTTTAAGTATCAGTAATCATCCTTTCAACCACACTCTGTTTCATCTTTGTACAATGCGCTCACAAGTGTCTACAGCTAATTAATTAAGTGTAGGAAATTAAGCAACCAAAACAGTATACTATTACAAAGGAGCAGGTGCAAGGGAAACTGAAAGGTCTGAAGCAGGGAAGTCCTCTGGGCCAGATGGTCTACACCCCAGGGTTCAGAAGGAGGTCGCTGAAGAGATTGTGGCAGCATTAGTAATGACCTAGAATGGCTTCTGAGGACTGGAAAATTGCAAATGTCACTCCACTCTTTAAGAAGGGACGGGGCAGAAGAAAGAAAATTATAGGCCAGAGCCTGATTTCAGTGGTTGGAAAGATGTTGTCTATTATTAAGGATGAGTTTTTGGGGAACAAGGTGGTACATGATAAAGTCAGGTTTACCTTGAGGGGAAATTTTGCCTGACAAATCTGTTGGACTTTTTTGAGGAAATAACAGGTAAGGTAGACAAGAGAGTCAGTGGATGTTGTTTACTTGAATTTTCAGAAGGCTTTTGACAAGGTGCCAGACATGTGGCTGCTTAACAAGATAAGAGCCCATGCTATTGTAGGAAAGATTCTAGCATGGATACCAAATTGGTCAGTGATTTTATGTTGCATGTTAGTGATGCTTAGGCATTGGTCAGACCACACTTGAAGTACTGTGAGTAGTTTTGAGCCCCTTATCTAAGAAAAGATGCACTGGTATTGGTGAGGATCCAGAGGAGGTTCATAAGAATGATTCAGAGGTTGAAAGGGTTAACGTACAAGGAGCCTGAACTTGGTGTTTAGAAGAATGAGGGGGCGATCTCATTGAGACCTATCAAATATTGAAAGGCCTGGACAGAGAGGATTTTTCCTATAGTGGGTGAGTCTAGGATCTATCAAATGGACATTCTAAATAGAGAGACGTCCATTTCAAACAGAGATGAGAAGGAATTTCTTTGGCCAGAGGGTGAATAATTTGTGGAATTTATTGTCACGGACAGCTGTGGAAGTCATTGAGTATATTTAATTTGGTAGGTTCTTGCTTAGGGTGTCAAAGATTATGGAGAGAAGGCAAAAGAATGGAGTTGAGAGGACAATAAATCAGCCACAATGGAATAGTGAAGAAAAGTCAATGGGCCAAATGGCCTCATTTCCACAGGTTTCAATAGGTGCATTTAATGTCAGAGAAAGGTATACATCCTGAAATTCTTTTTCTTTGCACACATCCACAAAAACAGTGAAGTGCCCCAAAGAATGAATGACGGTTAAAATATTAGAACACCAAAGCACCCTCCCAACACCCCCTCCCACGCATAAGCAGCAACAAGGCACCGACCCCTCCCCTCCCCCACCGGCAAAAAAGCATCAGCACCCTCCACTGAGCACTCAAGTGTGCAGCAAAGCATCAATAAAGACACAGACTTACAGTACCCCAAAAACTACACTCACCTGATAATTAGACATACCACAGGTTCATTCATTCTCTCTCTCTCTCCCCTCTCCCCTCTCCCCTCTCCCCTCTCCCCTCTCCCCTCTCCCCTCTCCCCTCTCCCCTCTCCCCTCTCCCCTCTCCCCTCTCCCCTCTCCCCTCTCCCCTCTCCCTACGAGAAAAAGAGGTGTACCCGTTTCACAGCGAGAGAGGAGACATAACAAACAACTCACTGAGCTATGATCACCTCCCCCCCCTTACCACTATTCCGGGCCCCAGACAGTCCTTCCAGGTGAGGCAACACTTCACCTGCGAGTCTGCTGGAGTCATCTATTGCATCCGGTGCTCCCGGTGTGGCCTCCTCTACATCGGCGAGACCCGACCCAGATTGGGGGACCGCTTCGTCGAGCACCTATGCTCTGTCCGTCACAATAGACAGGACCTCCCGTTTGCCACCCACTTCAACTCTGCCTCTCATTCCCATCTAGATATGTCCATACATGGCCTCCTTTACTGCCATGATGATGCCAGACTCAGGTTGGAGAAGCAACACCTCATCTACCGTCTGGGTAGCTTCCAGCCTGGTGGTATGAACATTGAATTCTCCAATTTCCGGTAATTCCCTCCCCTCCCCCTATCCCAGGTCCCTCTCTGCCTCTCCCCCTTTCAACTTTCTGCTTCTTTATCTCTATAGTTCTTTTATGCTTATCCCCTCCCCCTCCCCCCCCTTTATCTTTCCTCTGATTGGTTTTCCACCTGGCACCTCTACGCCCTACCCCCTCCCCTATCTCTATTACTGGGCTTCGGCCCTCTCTTCCCCCCCATTCCTGATGAAGGGTGTCGGCCCGAAATGTTGGCTACTCTTTTCTCACGGATGCTGCCTGGCCTGCTGAGTTCTTCCAGCGTTGTGTACGTATTCTATGTTAGATAGCAGTGATAGGATTGGGCAGAGCCAGCATGCATTTACCAAGGGCAAATCATGCTTGACTAATCTATTGGAGTTTTTCGAGGATGTAACCAGGAAGTTAGACAAGGGAGATCCAGTGGATGTAGTGTACCTCGATTTTCAGAAGGCATTTGATAAGGTCCCACACAGGAGATTGGTGGGTAAAATCAGAGCTCATGGCATTGGGGGGGAAGATATTGACATGGATAGAAAACTGGTTGGCAGATATTAACGGTGAATGGGTGTTTCTCAGAATGGCAGGTGGTGACTAGTGGGGTGCCACAGGGCTCGGTATTGGGAGCACAGCTGTTTACGATTTACATCAACGGTTTGGATGAAGGCATTGAGAATAGCATCAGCAAGTTTGCTGATGATACTAAGCTGGGTGGCAGTGTGACGTGATGAGGATGTTAGGAGAATTCAGGGTGACTTGGATAGGCTGAGTGAGTGGGCAGATACTTGGCAGATGACGTTTAATGTGAATAAGTGTGAGGTTATCCACTTTGGGAGTAAGAACAGGAAGGCAGATTATTATCTGAACGGTGTAGAGTTAGGTAAGGGAGAAATACAAAGAGATCTAGGAGTCCTTGTTCATCAGTCACTGAAGGTGAATGAGCAAGTGCAGCAGGCAGTGAAGAAGGCTAATAGAATGTTGGCCTTTATTACAAAGGGAATTGAGTACAAGAGCAAGGAAATCCTTTTGCATTTGTACAGGGCCCTGGTGAGACCACACCTGGAGTATTGTGTACAGTTTTGGTCTCCAGGGTTAAGGAAGGACATCCTGGCTATAGAGGAAGTGCAGTGTAGATTCACGAGGTTAATCCTTGGGGTGTCCAGACTGTCTTACACAGAGAGGTTAGAGAGACTGGGCTTGTACACGCTGGAATTAAGGAGACTGAGAGGGGATCTGATTGCAACATATAAGATTATTAAAGGATTGGATAAGATAGAGGCAGGAAATATGTTCCAGATGCTGGGAGAGTCCAGTACCAGAGGGCATGGTTTGAGAATAAGGGGTAGGTCATTTAGGACAGAGTTAAGGAAAAACTTCTTCTCCCAGAGAGTTGTGGGGGTGTGGAATGCACTGCCACGGAAGGCAGTGGAGGCCAATTCTCTGGATGCTTTCAAGAAGGAGCTAGATGGGTATCTTATGGATAGGGGAATCAAGGGATATGGAGACAAAGCAGGAACCGGGTATTGATAGTAGATGATCAGCCATGATCTCAGAATGGCGGTGCAGGCTAGAAGGGTCGAATGGTCTACTTCTGCACCTATTGTCTATAAAAATCTGTTGCATCGTTTTTCCTGAGCTCTGCGCCTGGAGAGTCAGCACCAAAAAGGCGCAGCTCTCCGGACACACAACTCCCAGCAGCTCGCGGTGTTCTGTGTTCTCCCACAATGCTTTAATCAGTGCGCCAACCTAGAATCAGCACATCCCCAGAGCCACGAAATCCTGGAACCCTGAAGGCATGCTTGTCTTCCAGACCGCATCCTTGGGATATCGAAATGCAGCCCTGAGAGCGGGTCCCATTCCTGCAAAGAACCAAAGTCAGAGTGTAACCCCAGGTCAGGGTCTTCAGAAGAACCCCCCACACCCTGAAAAGGGAAAAAAAGATATCAAAGATAGAAATAAGGCTGTTTCCTAAGATTCAAGCACAGGAGTTACTGTTTAGCACCATCTTAACTTCGCCCCGCTTTCTTTAATTCTGCTCCTATGTCTTATGGTCTTATGAACACACAAATCTAACCAGTAAAGGGCATGAAATGTAGGTGATTAAAATGCTAGGCAGTGTAGTAATGGTAATGAGCAATGCATTTTACTTTGAGTGTAACTTTTAGAATATAGACCAGCTGTAAAGTTAATTTTGCAGTGGACTGTTGTTGAACATATAATGAGAACAGATTTCCTGTCAGAGAATTTTACCTGGTCCAACTTCATTCCTTTCATTTGGCTGAATGACCCTATGCAGCATCTAACTAACTCTTGGTTTTTTTTTTTGCAGGTTTGATGAACTTGTGAAGAAGTTCAAAGTGGAATATCATGCAGGTGGCTCCACACAGAATTCGGTCAAAGTAGCCCAGGTTAGTCTGTTCCAGAGGAACTCAGATGATAAACTGTTTCTCGATCTCTTTCTAGTTGAATATGCTAATACTACACTTATGAACCTAACATTTTAACCTGTAGCATTTGTATAACTTAGCCTCGAACTCCCAGTGTTGTTTTGTGGAGACAGAATGCTATTTGCTTATTTTTATTATTTACACAATTTGTTTTGTCTGTCTGCACATTGGGTGATTAACAGTCTTTATTACGGGTTCTTTTGGGTTTCTTTGTTTCTGTAAGGAGACAAATCACAAGGTTGTATAATGTAGGAATACTTCAATAATAAACGTACTTAGAACTTTGAACTTAATTATATTAGTCTTATAGTAGTTATGGACAAATAGAACTGGTCCACAAGTTAGTCCTAAATGAGGCAAGGCTAATTTTAAAAACATTAGATATGAACCTGCAAAGGTTGATTGGGAGGAGCTGTTTGCAAGTAAAGGGACAGTTGTTGGAGGACTTTAAAAGTGGAATAGGGCGAGTTCAGTCTCAACATGATTCCTGTTAGAGTGAAGGGCAAAACTGGCAGATTAGGAACTCTGGTTAACGAGGGATATCGAGGCTCTGGTCAGGTATAGGCAGCTGAGATCGAGCAAATTTGAAGAGGATAACTAACCTAGGAGTACTTTTAAGAGGGAAATTATGAAGTGGGAAAAAGAGGACATGAGGTAGCTTTGACAGGGAAGGTAAAGGAGAATCCTAAGGGTTTCAATGAAGATATTAAAAGCAAAAAACTAACTAGAGAGAGAATGGCTCCCTTAAGGATGTCTCTGTGTGCAGCCACTGGAGGTGAGCAAGATCGGAATGTCTGTTGAGGTCATGGAAGCTATGGAATTCAGGAAAAAGAACAATGATGTCCTCAAACACCCACATTATTAAGGAGGAGTGCCTGGCAGTCTCAAACCACATAAAGGTGAATAAATCGCTGGGCCTGACCAAGTGATCCATTTGTTTCATTATTCAAGAAGGGAACTAGAGATAATCCTGCAAACTATAGACCAGTGAGTCTCGCCAATGTTAGGGAAGTAACTAGAGAGAATTTTTAAAGATCGGATTTATGAGTATTTGGAAACCTTGACTTAAATAGGAAGAGCCAGTATGGCTTTGTGTGGGGCAAGTCATGTCTTCCTAACTTCATTGAGTTTTTTAAAAGGTGATACAGGTGGTTGATGAAGGAAGAGTTGTTGATGTTGTCTGCGTGGATTTTTCCAAGGCATTTGTCAAGGTCCCTCATGGGAGGCCCATCCAGAAGATTATGAGGCATAGGATCAATGGTGAATTAGCCACTTTGGATTCAGAACTGATGTGCCATAGAACATAGAGTGTAATAGTCAAAAGGATTTATTCTAGCTGGAGGTCTGTGCTTAGTTGCATTCCATAGGGATGTGAGCTGGGATCTCTGCAGTTTGTAATGTATATGAATGTCCTGATTGAAAATGTAGATGTGTGGGTTCGTAAATTTGCAGATGATATGAAGATTCCTGATATTATGAATAGCGTAGGTAACTGACAAATTATAAGACCATAAGATCATAAGACATAGAAGCAGAATTAGGCCATTTGGCCCATTGAGTCTGCTCCACTATTCATAGCTGATCCTTTCTTCCCCTTCTCAGCTCCACTCCCCGGCCTACTCCCCATAACCTTTGATGTTGTGTCTAATCAAGGCGCAATCAAGCTCTGCCTTAAATACACCCAATGACTTAGCCACTATAGCTGCCTGAGGTAATAAGTTCCACAAAATCACTATCCTCTGGCTAAAGAAATTTCTCTGGGCATCTCTGTTTTAAATGGACTCCCCTTTATGCTGAGGCTGTTCCCTCTTGTCCAAGACTTCCCCCACCATGGGAAACATCCTTTACACACTGTCTAGGCCTTGGAGCAATGTTCCTCATATGATAACCCTTTCATTCCCAGAATGATGTTTGTGAACCTCCTCTGAACCCTCTCCAATACCAGTACATCTTTTCTTGGATGAGGAGCCCAAAATTGTTCACAGTACTTAGGATAAGGATTCACCAGTGGCTTATAATGCTTCAGCATCACATCCCTGCTCTTGTATTCAACACCTCTTAAAATGAATGCTAACATTGCATATGCTTTCCTCACTACCAACCTTTAGGGTGTTCTGCACAAGGAATCCCAAGTTCCTTTGCATCTCAGATTTTCAGATTTTCTTCCCGTTTAAAAAATAATCTGCACATTTATTCCTACTACCAAAGTGCATGAGCATGCATTTTCCAACATTGTATTTCATTTGCCACTCTTCTGTCCATTCTCCTAATGTAAGTCCTTCTGCAGCCTACCTGTTTCCTCAACAGTACCTGCCCCTCCACCAATCTTTGTATCATCTGCAAACTTGGCAACAAAGCCATCTATTTCATCATCTAAATCATTGATATACAGCATAAAAAGAAGTGGTCCCAACACTGACCTCTGCAGAACACCACTAGTCACTGGCAGCCAACCAGAAAAGGATCCTTTTATTCCCACTCACTGCCTCCTACCAATCAGCTAATGCTCTATCCATGTCAGTAACTTTCCTGTAATACGTAGGCTCTTAACTTGGTAAGCAGCCTGATATGTGGCACCTTGTTAAAGGCCTTCTGAAAGTCCAAATATACAACATCCACTGCATCGTCTTTATCTATCCTATCTGTAATCTCCTCAAAGAATTCCAACAGATGTAGTAAGATTTTCCCTTGAGGAAACCATGCTGACTTTCTCCTATCTTGTCCTGCGTCTCCAAGTACTCCATAACCTCATCCATAACAATTGACTCCCAACATCTTCCCAACCACTGAGGTCAGGCTAACTGGTCTATAATTTCCTTTCTGCTACCTTTCTGCCTTCTTAAAGAGTGGAGTGACTGCAATTTTAATTTTCCAGTCCTCTGACCTCGATGCCAGAGTCTAATGATTTTTGAAAGATCATTGCTAATGCCTCCACAATCTCTACAACTACCTCTTTCAGAACCCTATGGTGTAGTTAATCTAGTCTGGGTGACTTATGTACCCTTAAGTTTTTCAGCTTTTGGTGCACCTTCTCCCTAGCAATAGTAACTGCATTCACTTCTCTTCCCTCGTACTCTTCAACATTAGGCACACTGCTAGTGTCTTCTGCAGTGAAGACTGGTGCAAAATACTCATTGAGTTCATCTGCCATCTCCTTGGGCTCCGTTATTATTTCTCTGGTCTCATTTTCTGGTGCTCCTATTTCTTTTATTTTTAAATACTTGTAAAAGCTTTTACTATCCACTCTGATATTGTTTGCTAGCTTGCTTTCATATTTAATCTTTTCCCTCCTAATGATTCTTTTAGTTGCTCTCTGTAGGTTTTTAAAAGCTTCCCAACCTTCTGTCTTCCCGCTAATTTTTGTTTTGTTGTGTGCCCTCTCTTCTGCTTTTACATAGCTTTGACCTCTCTTGTCAGCCACGATTGTATTATTTTGCCATTTGAGTATTTCTTCATTTTTGGAATGCATCTGCCCTGCATCTTCCTCGTTTTTTCCCCAGAAACTCATGTCATTGCTGTTCTGCTTTCATCTCTGCCAGCATCTTCTAATTTACTTTGACCAACTCCTCTCTCATACCACTGTAATTTCCTTTACTCTACTGAAATACTGCTATGTAAGACTTTACTTTCTCCCTGTCAAATTTCAACAAATATGAGATATAGATCAGTTGAAGAAACTGATGGGCAAAGAAATGGTTAATAGAGTTTAATCTAACCAAATGTGAAGAGTTGCTCCTTGGTAGGTAAAACGTAAAGAGATAGTACACTGTTAAGGACAGGAACCTTAATGGTGTTGATGAGCAGATGGATTTTGGGGTCCAAGTTCATAGCTCCCTGAGTGTAGTTATACAGGTTGACAGGTTGATTAAGAAGGTATATGACATTCTTTCCTTTATCAGTCAAAGCACTGAATACAAAAGTCAAGAAGTTACGTTGCAACTATATAAAACTCTAGTTTGGCTGGAGTATTGCATACCGTTCTTCTCATTCCATTATAGGATGGATGTTGAGGCTTTGGATGGGATGCAAAAGAACTTTACCAGGATGCTGCCTGGATTTGACAGCATGTGCTATAACAAGAGGTTGGACAAACTTGGGTTGTCTTCTCAGGTGTGGCAGAGGCTGTGGGGGATCGGATAGAGGTTTATAAGATTATGACATGCGCAAATAGAGTAGACAGTATATTTTTCCCAGGGTTGAAATATCTAATACCAAAGGGCATGCAATTAAAGTAAGGGGGATTAACTTCAAAGGTGGTGTGAGGGGCAAGATTTTACACAGAGAGTGATGGGTTTCTGGAATGTCACTGGGTGGTGGTAGAGATAGATACATGGGGGACCTTTAAGAGATGTTAAGATAGGCACATGAATGTGAGGAAAATGGAAGGGTATAGACATTGTGTAGGCAGAAGAGATTAGTTTAGTTGGCCATTTGATTACTAATTTAATTGGACTGGCATGCATTGTGGGTCAAAGGGCTTGATCCTGTGCTGTATTGTTCTATGGTCTAAGTGTATCATAGGGCATGTGAGAAGCCAGAGAAGGAATTACTGGAGCCCTTACAGAGAAATTTGTATCATTGTTAACCACAGGTGGGATACTGAAATACTGGAGGATTGCTAATGCTGGGTCTTCATTCAAGAAGGGCTGTGAGGACAAGCAGGGAATGACAAGCTAGTGATCCTAAGTTCCGTGGCAAAAAAGTTACTAGAAGGAATTCTGTGAAACAGCATCTATCTACATTTGGAAAGGCAAAGATTAACAAAGGATAGTTTGCATGACTTTGTGAATTGAAAATAATGTCTAACAAATTTGATTGAGTTTTTGAAGATTGACAAGGGTAGTATGGTAGAAGTTTCCTAGTGGATTTAACAAGGCATTTAATAAGGCCCATATGGTGGACTGGTCTAGAAGATTAGATCACATGGGCTCCAGGGTAAGTTAACCCTCTGGATACAAAATTGGCTTGTGGATGGATCTTGAAAGGATGGTAGTAGAGGGTTGTTTTTCCCATTGAAGGCCTGTGTCCAGAGGTTATATGCCACAGTGAATGATGATGGGTCCACTGTTGTTTGCCATCAATGGTAATGATTTCATATGGTTAGTATGTTTCTGGACAACATGAAAATTGGTGGTACAGTGCATAGTGAAGAAAGCCATTTAAGATTATAACAGAATCTAGCTAAACTAGGTGATTGGGTCAAGGAATAAAGTCCATAAGACAGAGGAGCAGAATTAGACCATTCAACCCATTGAGTCTGCTCTGCCATTCCATCATGGCTGATCCCAGATCCCACTCAACCCTATACACATGCCTTGTCACCTTATCGTTTAATGCCCTGACCGATCAGGAAATTATCAACTTCCGCCCTAAATATACCCACGGACTTGGCCTCCACCTGAGTCTGTGGCAGAGCATTCCAGAGATTCACTATTCTCTGGCTTAAAAATTCCTCCTTGCCGCTGTTCTAAAATGTCTCGCCTTAAATTTGAGGCTGTGCCTTCTAGTTCAGGGTACCCCTACCATAGGAAATAATCCTCTCCACATCCACCTCATCTAGTCCTTTCACCATTCAGTAGGTTTCAGTGAGATCCCGCTGCCCACATTCGTCTAAATTACAGTGGGTACAGGCCCAAAGCTGTCAAATGCTCCTTATATGTTAACCCCTTCATTCTGTGAATCATCCTCATGAACCTCCTCTGGACTCTATCCAATGACAGTACATCCTTCCTGAGATATGGGGCCCAAAACTGTTGACAGTACTCCAAGTATGGTCTGGCTAGTGTCTTATAAAGCTCAGCATTAACTCCTTGCTTTTATATTCTATTCCCCTTGAAATAATAGACAATAGACAGTAGGTGCAGGGGTAGGCCATTCGGCCCTTCTAGCCAGCACCGCCATTCACTGTGATCATGGCTGATCATACACAATCAATACCCCGTTCCTGCCCTCTCCCCATATCCCTTGAACCCGCTATCTATAAGAGCTCTATCTAACTCTCTTGAAAGCATCCAGAGACTTGGCCTCCACTGCCTTCTGGGGCAGAGCATTCCAAATATCCACCACTCTCTGGATGAAAAAGTTTTTCCGCATCTCTGTTCTAAATGGCCTATCCCTTATTCTTAAACTGTGGCCTCTAGTTCTGGACTCACCCATCAGCGGGAGCATGCTTCTTGCCTCCAGCGTGTCCAATCCCTTAATAATCTTATATGTTTCAATCAGATCCCCTCTCATTCATCTAAATTCCAGTGTATACAAGTCCAGTCGCTCCAATCTTTCAACATATGACAGTCCTGCCCTTCCGGGAATTAACCTTGTGAACCTATGCTGCACTCCCTCAATAGCAAGAATGTCCTTCCTCAAATTTGGAGACCAAAACTGCACACAATACTCCAGGTGGGGTCTCACCAGGGTCTTGGTACAGCTGCAGAAGGACCTCTTTACTCCTATACTCAATTCCTCTTGTTATAAAGGCCAGCATGCCATTAGCTTTCTTCACTGCCTGCTGTACCTGCATGCTTGCTTTCATTGACTGATGTACAAGAACACTTAGATCAAGTTGTACTTCCCCTTTTCCTAACTTGACTCCATTTAGATAGTAATCTGCCTTCCTGTTCTTTCCACCAAAGTGGATAACCTCACACTTATCCACATTAAACTGCATCTGCCATACATTTGCCCACTCACCTAGCCTGTCTAAGTCACCCTACATTCTCATAACATCCTCCTGATATTTCACACTGCCACCCAGCTTTGTGTCATCGGCAAATTTGCTAATGTCACTTTTAATCCCTTCATCTAAATCATTAACATATATTGTAAACAGCTGCAGTCCCAGCACCAAACCTTGCGGTACCCCACTGGTCCCAGCCTGCCATTCCGAAAGGGACCTGTTAATCGCTACACTCTTGTTTCCTGTCAGCCAGCCAATTTTCAATCCATGTCAGTACTCTGCCCCCAGTACCATGTGCCCTAATTTTGCCCACTAATCTCCTATGTGGGACTTTATCAAAGGCTACATTATCTACAAATAAATGCATTTGCCTTCTTTACCACAGACTCAGTCTGTAAATTAACCTCTGGGAGTCTTTCCCAAGGACTCCTCAGTCCCTCTACATCTCAGATGTTTGAAACTTCTCCCCATTTAGATATTAGCCTGCACTATTGTTCCTTTTACCAAAATGAATTATTGTACATTTGCCAACACTGTATTCCGTCTGCCACTTTTTAGCTGATTCTTCAACTTTGTCTAAGTCCTGCTGCAATCACACTTCTTTCTCAGCGTGGCCTACCGCTCCACCTGTCTTCGTATCATCCACAAACTTTGCCACAAATTTATCAATTCCATTATCTAAATCACTGACAAATAATGTGAGAAATAGCAGTCCCAATACTGACCCCTGAAGAACACCACTAGTCACTGGCAGCCAACCAGAAAAGGCCTCCTCTATTCCCACTCGCTTTCTTGCTTGTGAGCTATTCCACTATCCATGCCAGTATCTTTCCTGTAACGCTACAGGATTTTATCCTGTTAAGCAGCCTCAAATGTGGCACCTTTTCAAATGCCTTCTGAAAATTCAAGTAAATGACATCCACTGCCTCTCCTTTGTCTACCCTGCCTGTTACTTCATCGAAGAACTCTAACAAATTGGTCAGACAAGATTTCCCTTTACAGAAATCTTGCTGACGTTAACTTATTTTATCATTAGCCTCTAAGTACCCTGAAATCTCAAATTTAATAATAGATTCCAACACTTTCCCAACCACTGAGGTTAGACTAAATGGCTCATTGTTTCCTTTCTTTTGCCTTCCTCCCTTCTTGAAAAGTGGAGTGACATTTGCAATTTTCCAGTCCTCCAGGACCCTGCCAGAATCAAGTGATTCTTGAAAAATCATGAAAAATACATCTGCTATCTTTTCAGCAACCTCTGTCAGGACTCTGGGATGTAGTCCATCTGGTCCAGGTGATATATCCACCTAAAGACCTTTGAGTTTGCCTTGCATTTCTTCCTTTATGATAGCAATGGCACTCACTCCTGCTCCCTGACACTCACGGACATTTAGCACACAGCTACTGTCTTCTACAGTGAAGTCTGAAGCAAAGTACCCATTAAGTTCATCTGCCATTTCTTTGTCCCCCAGTACCATCACACCAGCATTATTTTCCAGTGGTCCAATATCAGCTCTCATCTCCCTTTTACTCTTTATATAACTGAAAAAAATTTGGGTATCTAGCTTTATATTATTGGCTAGTTTGCCCTCATATTTCATCTTTTACCTTCTTATAACATTCTTAGTTGCCTTTTATTGGGTTTTAAAAGCTTTCCAATCGTCCAACTTCCCACTCACTTTTGCTATCTTATGTGCCCTTTCCTTGGCTTTTATGCAGTCTTTAACTTCCCTTGTCATCTATGGTTGCCTACCCCTGCCACTTGAGAACATATCTATCTTGTGCCTTGTGACATATTCCTAGAAAGTTCAGCCACCTCTGCTCTGCTGTCATCCCCGCCAGTATCCTCCTCCATTCCACCTGGGCAAGTTCCTCTCTTATGCCTCTGTAATTCCCTTTATTCCATTGCGATACTGATACATAAAACTTATGCTTTTCCCTCTGAAGTTGAAGTATGAATTCAATCATATTATGATCCTATGAGTATTTTCAGGTAGATTAGGAAAATCAAGCTGGTGCTGGATCCCAAAAGGGGGAACTTCTGGAATGCATATGAGATGGATTTTTAGAGCTGCAAGTGGTTGAGCCCACTAGGGGATCAGCTATTCTGGATTGGGTGTTATGCAAATTAACGAATTAATTGCAGAGCTGAAGGTAAAAGAACGCTGGCAGGGATAATGACAAAGCAGCAATGGCTGGAACTTCTGAAAGCAATTCGGATGTTAAAGGCTTTGACAGCAGCAGAAGGCAAGCAAAGCATCACCAAACGCGGTGACTTCTTTCTCCTTGCATGGGGGTTTTTCTCAAAAACAGTAGCCATTGCGCAGCCACGAAAAGTGTCAGAGGCATCTGCAGCAGCAGAAGGCAGGTGGAGCACCACCAAACACAGTGAGATCTTTCTCCTTGCATGGGGGTTTTTCTTATTTATTAAACCATAAAAGGAGCGGTCATCCTTGGAGTGGGAGCTAGAGTCAGAGTAGGAACTTAGAGGCTTTGACAAGAGCGGCTGAGGCCAAAAAAGCAGGCAAGAAGGGTAGGTTTTCCCTTTTGTTATTGCTGATTTTCTTCCTCTGACATATCTATCCTGCACCTTGTGAAATATTCCCAGAAATTTAAGCCATCTCTGCTCTGCTTCTGTCATCCCCATCAGTATCCTGCTCCAATCCATCTGGGAAAGCTCCTTTCATGCCCCTGTAATTCCCTTTATTTCATTGTGATAATGATATATGTGACTTCTGCTTCTCCCTCTCAAATTGCGGTATGAATTCACTCATATTATGATCACTGCCTCCTAAGGATTCCATTACATTAAGCTCCCTAATAAGATCTGGGCTTATTACACAATACCCAATCTTTGCCCAATCAAGCCTTTGCCCAAAATTAATAAAAAGATTTAAAAAGAAAGAAAGCCTTTGCCCAAGTAGGCTCAAGCACAAGCTGCTCTAAAAAGCCATCTCCTAGGCATTCAACAAATTCCCTCTCTTGCGATCCAATACCAACCTAATTTTCCCATTCCCCTTTCAAATTGAAGTCCACCATTACAATTACATTGCCCTTATTACATGCCTTTTCTAGCTTCCTTTGCAATCTCAACCCCACATCTTGCCCACTATTTGGAGACCTGTATATGATTCCCTTTAATGCTTTTTTACCCTTGCAGTTTCTTAACTCCACCAACGAAGTTTTGACATTCTCTCACTCTATGTCACCGCATCAGTCAGTGAAGCAAAGCCAAGGAGTCAGGCGTTAGGCAGAGCCATGGTAGTAGGGGACTCCATAGTGAGAGGTACAGAAAGGGGTTTCTGCAGCAACAGGTGGGATTTAAGGATAGTGTGTTGCCTCCCTGATGCCAGGATCCAGGACATCACGGACCGATAGCAGGGCATCCTCAAGGGTGAAAGTGAACAGCTGGAAGTGGTAGTGCATGTTGGCACAAATGAGAATGCAGGGAGACTTGGACAGGTTGGGTGAGTGGGCAGAAACATGGCAGATGCAGTTTAATGTGGATAAATGTGAGGGTATCCACTTTGGTGGCAAGAACAGGAAGGCAGATTACTATCTGAGTGGTGTCGTTAGGAAAAGGGAAAGTATAATGAGATGTGGGTGTCCTTGTTCATCAGTCACTGAAAGTAAGCATGCAGGTACACCAGGCAGTGAAGAAATCTAATGGCATGTTGGCCTTCATAACAAGGGGAGTTGAGTATAGGAGCAAAGAGGTCTTTCTGCAGTTGTACAGGACCCTGGTGAGACCACACCTGGAGTATTGTGTGCAGTTTTGGTCTCCAAATTTGAGGAAGGACATCCTTGCTATTGAGGGAGTGCAGCCTAGGTTCACAAGGTTAATTCCTGGGATGGCAGGACTGTCATGTTGAAAGATTGGAGCAACTGGGCTTATATACACTGGAATTTAGAAGGATGAGAGGGGATCTGATTGAAACATATAAGATTATTAAGGGATTGGACACGCTAGAGGCAGGAAACATGTTCCCGATGTTGGGTGAGTCCAGAACTAGAGGGCACAGTTTAAGAATAAGGGGTAGGCCATTTAGAACAGAGATCCGGAAAAACTTTTTCACCCAGAGAGTGGTGGATCTGTGGAATGCTCTGTCTCAGAAGGCAGTGGAGGCCAATTCTCTGGATGCTTTCAAGAAAGAGTTAGATAGAGCTCTTAAAGATAGTGGAGGCAAGGGATATGGGGAGAAGGCAGGAACGGTGTACTAATTGTGGATGATCAGCCGTGATCACAGTGAATGGCGGTGCTGGCTCGAAGGGCCGAATGGTCTACTCCTGCACCTATAGTCTATTGTCAGTCTTCACAGTGGAAGACACTAGCAGTATGGTGGAAGTTCCAGGTGTCAGGGGTCATGAAGTTCGCAAATTCACCATAACTGCAGAGAAGGTTCTTAGGAAACTGATAAGTCTGAAGGTAGGTAAGTCCCTGGACCAGATGGTGTACACCCCAGAGTTCTGAAAGAGGTGGCTAAAGCAATTGTGGAATACTGTGTTGGGAAGTGTATGGTCATGCACTTTAATAGAAGAAATGAAAGGGATGACTATTTTCTAAATGAACAGACAATACAAAAATCTGAGGCACAAAGGGACTTGGGGTTCCTTGTACAGATTTCCCTAAAGGTTAATTTTCAAGTTGAGTGTGGTGGGGAAAGCAAATCTGATATTGCATTAGAGGCCTACAAAAGACAAGCAAGGATGTAATGTTAAGACCTTATAAAGCACTGGTGAGGCCTCACTTGGAGTATTGTGAAGTTTTGGGCCACTTATCTTAGAAAGGATGTACTGAAACAGGAGGGGGTTCAAAGGAGGTTGACAAAACTGATTCTGGGATTAAAAGGATATGAAGAGTGTTTGATGGCTCTGGGCCTGTAGAAGAATGAGGGGTTACCTGATTGAAACCTATCGAATGGTGAAAGGCCTTGTTAGAGTGGATGTAGAGGATGTTTTCTCTGGTGTGAGTATCTGAGACCAGGCGAAACAGCCTCCAAATAAAGGGTCATCCTTTTAGAATGGAAAGAGGAAGAATTTTTTTAGGCAGAGAGTAGTGAATCTGTGGAATTTGTTTCCACAACCCGCTATGGAGGTTAAGTTTTTATGTATATTTAAGGCAGAGGTTGGTAGTTTCTTGATTGGTCAGGGCATGTAATAATATGGGGGGGAAGGCAATAGATTGAGGCTAAGAGGAAAAATGGATCAGACGTAATGAAATGGCAGTGCAGACTCAATGGGCCAAATAGCCTAATTCTGCTCCTATATTTATGGTCTTATGGAATAGCAGAAGGAATTTAACTCAAACAAGTGCGAATTGTTACATTTTGGGAAGATAAATCCAGGGCAGAACTTGCACAGTAAATGGCAGGCACCAGGACATCTTTGTTGAACAGGAAGGCCTTGGATACAAATACATGGTTCCCTGAAAGTGGTGACACAGATGTGCTTGGCACCCTTGCTTCATCACACAATTACAGATCTGTCAATCTCGGTATTTTCCAAAAGTAGGGTACCTAATCAATATCCATCCATCTTTCTCTCAAAGCTTGATTAAAATCCAGGCTCCAGTGGTGAAAATTAATATCAGTCTCTTTTTCCCCCATTTTTTAAAGCAGGTTTAGGCAGGGGTAAATGTCATCAAATCTGCTGGCAGTGAGTTCTAGACGAAATCCACTTTAAGTAAGAACATTCTTGCTGTGTCTGCTGCTGATTTTTTTGAATATGAAAATGTATGCTAATGGAGCACCTGTTTACCCAGTGCAAGTTGAACGGATTTTGTACTTTTCTGCCCAATCTGGTCTCACATTTCATTGTTTCCAGAATGACCTCTTTCTAACCTTATCACTGAAATCCTTCCTGCCTGGAACCAATCTATGAGCTCTAATGAAGTGCTGCATTTTGCAAGCGTTGCATTATAATGCAATGGATATAGAGTAATGAAGATACTGGAGCAGGGATGGGGATTGGCATCTGTATAAAGGTGGATTTTTTAAAAACTTGTATAATGTTGTCTTTGTTGGTAGACACATGAAACACAATAACTTGGATGTGTGGCAGAATATTAAAAATCACTGGTTTATAACCATATAACAATTACAGCACAGAAACAGACCATCTCTGCCCTTCTAGTCCATGCCGAACGCTTACTCTCACCTAGTCCCACCGACCTGCACTAAGCCCATAACCCTCCATTCCTTTCCTGTCCATATACCTATCCAATTTTGCTTTAAATGACAATAACGAACCTGCCTCTACCACTTCTACTGGAAGCTTGTTCCACGCAGCCACCAGTCTCTGAGTAAAGAAATTCCCCCTCATGTTACCCCTAAACTTTTGCCCCCTAACTCTCAACTCGTGTCCTTTTGTTTGAATCTCCCCTACTCTCAATGGAAAAAGCCTATCCACATCAACTCTATCTATCCCCCTCATAATTTTAAATACCTCAATCAAGTCCCCCCCTCAATCTTCTACACTTCAAAGAATAAAGACCTAACTTGTTCAACCTTTCTCTGTAACTTAGGTGCTGAAACCTAGGTAACATTCCAGTAAATCTTCTCTACTCTCTCTATTTTGTTGACATCTTTCCTATAATTCGGTGACCAGAACTGTACACGATACTTCAAATTTAGCCTTACCAATGCCTTGTACCATTTTAACATTACATCCCAACTCCTATACTCAAAGCTCTGATTTATAAAGGCCAGCATACCAAAAGCTTTCTTCACCATTCTATCTACATGAGATTCCACTTTCAAGGAATGATGCACCATTATTCCTAGATCACTCTGTTCTACTGTATTCTTCAATGCCCTACTATTTACCATGTATGTCCTAATCTGATTATTCCTACCGAAATGTAGCACCTCACACTTATCAGCATTAAACTCCATCTGCCATCTTTCAGCCCAGTCTTCTAACTGGCCTAAATCTCTCTGCAAACTTTGAAAACCTACTTCATTATCCACAAGGCCACCTTTCTTAGTATCAAGATTCAAGATTCAAAAGCTTTATTGTCATTCTAACCGTACATCAGCTCTGCAGGGCAGAATGAGGCAGCGTTTCCCAGGAGCAGTGCAACCTCTGCTCCCCTAACCATCCTCTGCAAGGCTTTTTTGTCGGCAGCACTGCAGCTGGAGTACCAGGTTGTGATGCAAAAGGTCAGCACACTCTCAACCACACCTCTGTAGAATGTAGTTAAGATGTCAGTGAGGAGTGATGCTTGTTTAAGCTTCCTCAGAAAGTGCAATCTCTGCTGGGCTCGTTTCACAATCCCAGTGGTGTTCCTGGACCAGGTGAGATTGTCTGAGATCTGCACCTCAAGGAACTTGATCTTTTCCACTCTATCCACTGTGGAGCCGCTGATGCTGAGGGGTGTGTGCTCAGGCTGAGACCATCTGAAATCGACGATCATCTCCTTGGTTTTGATGACATTAAGCATCAGGTTGTTGTCACTGCACCAGCTCTCTAGGTGTTTGACCTCCTCCCTGTACATTGTTTCATCATTTTTGCTGATGAGCCCCACCACTGTGGTATCATCAGCAAATTTAATGATCAGGTTCTCCTTGAATCTGGCTGCACAATCATGTGTTAGCAGTGTAAACAGCAAAGGGCTAAACACACAGCCTTGTGGGGATCCAGTGCTCAGTGTGATGGAGTCAGAGATGTTCCTGCCAACACGGACTGACTGTGGTCTCTCTGTCAAGAAATCCAGAATCCAGCGACACATGGCAGTGTTAAGGCCAAGCAGCGACAGTTTCTCCACTAGTCTCTGCGGGATGATGGTATTGAACGCTGAACTGAAATCAATGTACAGGATTCTGGCATAAGTGTATTTGTTGTCCAAGTGAGAGAGAACTGTGTGAAGTGTGATGGATATTGCGTCCTCCGTAGAGTGATTTGGACGATAAGCAAACTGTAGAGGATCCAGCGATGAGGGGAGGCTGGCTGTGATATGAGGCTTGACAAGCCGTTCAAAACATTTCATCACTATGGGGGTCAGGGCAATGGGACGGTAATCATTCAGACAGGCTACAACTGATTTCTTTGCTACAGGGATGATTGTGGAGGTTTTGAAGCATCTGGGGACAATGGCTTGACTAAGGGAGATGTTGAAAATGTCTGTCAGGACATCTGCTAATACATCAGCACATTCCTTGAGCACACGTCCAGGGATATTGACGGGACCTCCCTCTTTTCGTGGGTTAACCCTGGCAAGGGTCCTCCGTGTTTGCTCTGAATCAATGATTGGAGCCGGCTGGTCAGATGGTAAGAAGGGACTGGCTCTCCCCCTTGCTGTTGTGTTTAATGCTTCGAAGTATGCAAAGAATTTGTTAAACCTGTTAGGAAGAGAGACGTCGCTGTCATCAGTTTTCTGCCTGATCTTGTAGTCTGTCAGAGCTTTAATTCCCTGCCACATCCGTCTGGTGTCACCTGGGTCACAGAAGTGTCCATGTATTTTGCCCGCATAGGCCCTTTTCGCTTTCCTGATCCCTAGTGAAAGTGCAGACCTGGCTGTGCGAAGCGTACTCCTGTCCCCCGATCTGTAGGCTGTGTCACGGGCCTTCAGTAGTGAACGCACCTCTGTTGTCATCCATGAATTTTTATAACCATGTACAGTGAAGGTTTTCATCACAGTGTATTTGGCTCTGTAGCTGATTACTGCCTCTGCATACTCCTCAATGTCTGTATGGTCATCATAGGAGGCTGCTGTTTTGAATATGTTCCAGTCTGTGTGCAAAAAAGTCTTGTAGTGCTGAGGTTGCTCCTTTTGGCCAGACCCTTATCTGTCTTTTCTCTGCTCTCACACGTTTAAGCAGTGGTTTATATGCTGGTGTTAACATGACAGATATATGGTCAGAGTGGCCAAGATGGGGGCGGGGGGCTGCTTTGTATGCCTGTGGTGTGTTTGTATAAACCAAGTCCAGTGTGTTGTCTCCCCTGGTTTTGAAATCCACATATTGCAGGAATTTGGGGAACACAGTCTTTAAGCTGGTGTGGTTAAAGTCCCCAGCAATCACCACAAAGCTGTCAGGATGTGTAGTCAGTAGCTCACTGATGGCTTCATGTAGACCTCCCAGTGTTTCGTTAGCATTAGACTCAGCATTGACACTGGGAGCTACGTAAACAGTTGCCACAAGCATGATGGTGAAATCCCTCGGTTGATAGAATGGCCGGCATTTCACAATGAGAAATTCAGCCAGCGGTGAGCAGTGTTTAGCAGCTACTGTAGCGTTCACACACCAGTCTTTATTTATATAAATACACAGACCTCCTCCTCAGCTCTTGCCGGAGCTAGCTGCCTCTCTGTCCGCACGAAACGATGTCATTCCCTCTAGATGTATAGCTGCGTCCGGTATGTTGTCATGGAGCCAGGATTCCATTAAGACATACACACAGCAGTCTTTAAATTCCTTGTGTGTTTCTCTCAGCAGAGGCAGCTCATCCAGCTTGTTGTCGATGGAGCGGACATTTGAGAGCAGGAGGGACAGTACCACTGGCCTGGTGGGGTTAGCTTTTAGCCTAGCATGGATGCCAGCCCTCTTACCCCTCCTCTGTCTTCTCGCACAGCGCTTTTGCTTCCTCCTCCCTCGGGAAGTAACCGGCTTGGTAGCGAATAGTAGTCCGTAGTGGTGTAAACTGTCCACGTCACACCAGAACTGGTCAGTTTTTCCGACATAGTATGCCCTGATGTTAACGAGCATATCATCTGCATACTTACTAATCCAATTTACCACCCCATCATCCAGATCATGAATGTATATGACAAACAACATTGGACCCAGTACAGATCCCTGAGGCACACCACTAGTCACTGGCCTCCAACCTGACAAACAGTTATCCACCACTACTCTCTGGCATCTCCTATCCAGCCAATGTTGAATCCATTTTACTCCTTCAACATTGATACCTAACGATTGAACCTTCCTAACTAACCTTCCGTGCGGAACCTTGTCAAAGGCCTTACTGAAGTCCAAATAGACAACATCCACTGCTTTACCCTCATCAACTTTCCTCGTAACCTCTTCAAAAAATTCAATAAGATTTGTCAAACATGACCTTCCACGCTCAAATCCATGTTGACTGCTCCTAATCAGACCCTGTCTATCCAGATAATTATATATACCATCTCTAAGAATACTTTACATTAATTTACCCACCACTGATGTCAAACTTACAGGCCTATAATTGCTAAGTTTACTCTTAGAACCCTTTTTAAACAATGGAACAACATGAGCAATACGCAAATCCTCTGGCACCATCTGTGTTTCTAATGACATTTGAAATATTTCTGTCAGAGCCCCTGCTATTTCTACACTAACTTCCCTGAAGGTCCTAGGAAAATCCTGTCAGGACCTGGAGATTTATCCACTATTATATTCCTTAAAAGTGCCAGTACTTCCTCCTCTTTAATCGTCATAGTTTCCATAACTTCCCTACTTGTTTCTCTTACCTTACACAATTCAATATCCTTCTCCTTAGTGAATACTGAAGAAAAGAAATTGTTCAAAATCTCCCCCATCTCTTCTGGCTCCACACATAGCTGTCCACTCTGATTCTCTAAGGGATTAATTTTATCCCTCACTATCCTTTTGCTATTAATATAACTGTAGAAACCCTTTGGATTTATTTTCACCTTACTTGCCAAAGCAACCTCATATCTTCTTTTAGCTTTCTAATTTCTTTCTTAAGATTCTTTTTACATTCTTTATATTCCTCGAGCACCTCATTTACTCCATACTGCCTGTATTTAGACAGAGAGACAGATTTTTTGATCGCGAGGGAAATTGGGTTTCGTTACAGCCACGCTAACCAACTAACCAAGAATAGTTATAGCAATATAAAACCATAAATAATTAAATAATAATAAGTAAATAATGCCAAGTTGAAATTAGTCCAGGACCGGCCTATTGGCTCTGGGTGTCTGACACACCGAGGGAGGAGTTGTAAAGTTTGATGGCCACAGGGAGGAATGACTTCCTATGACTCTCGGTGGAATGAGTCTCTGTCTAAATGTACTCCTGTGCCTAACCAGTACATTATGGAGTGGATGGGAGACATTGTCTAAGATGGCATGCAGCTTGGACAGCAACCTCTTTTCAGACACTGCCATCAGAGAGTATTGTAGATATCTCTCTTTTTCTGAACCAAGTTTCCAATGTCCCTTGAAAACCATGGCTCTCTCAAACTTTTAACCTTTCCTTTCAAACTAACAGGAACATAAAGATTCTGTACCCTCAAAATTTCACCTTTAAATGACCTCCATTTCTCCTTCCCATAAAACAAATTGTCCCAATCCACTCTTGCTAAATCCTTTCGCATCTCCTCAAAGTTAACCTTTCTCCAATCAAAAATCTCAACCCTGGGTCCAGTCCTATCCTTCTCCATAATTATATTGAAACTAATGGCATTGTGATCACTGGACCCGAAGTGGTCCCCAACACATACCTCCGTCACCTGACCTATCTCATTCCTTAACAGGAGATCCAACACTGCCCCATCTCTCGTTGGTACCTCTATGTATTGCTGCAAAAAACTATCCTGCACACACTTTACAAACTCCAAACCATCCAGCCCTTTTACAGAATGGGCTTCCCAGTCTATGTGTGGAAAATTAAAATCTCCCACAATCACAACCCTGTGCTTACTACAAATATCTGCTATCTCCTTACAAATTTGCTCCTCTAATTCTCGCTCCCCATTAGGTGGTCTGTAATACACCCCTATAAGTGTTACTACACCTTTCTCATTCCTCAGTTCCACCCAAATAGGCTCCCTAGACGAGCCCTCTAATCTATCCTGCCAGAGCACCGCTGTAATATTTTCTCTGACAAGCAATGCAACATCTCCCTCTCTTGTCCCTCCAATTCTATCAAACCTGAAGCAATGAAATCCAGGAATATTTAGTTGCCAATCACACCCCTCCTGTAACCATGTTTCACTAATAACTACAACATCATATTTCCAGGTATCAATCCATGCTCTAAGCTCATCCACCTTTCTTACAATGCTCCTAGTATTAAAATAAATGTATTTAAGAAATTCTCCACCTCTTCCTCTCTGTTTATCTCTAACAGTGCAAACAACTTTACTTTTTCATCCTTCTCCCATACATCTGTTCCTACACTCTGGTTCCCCTCCCCACTTGTATTTAGTTTAAATCCACTGGAGCCTCTCTAATAAACCTGTCCGCAAGAATATTTGTCCCCCTCCAGTTCAGATGTAAATCATCCCGCCGGAACAGGTCCCACCTTCCCTGGAAAACTGCCCAATTATCTATAAATCTGAAGCCCTCCCTCCTGCACCGTGTCTTCAGCCACGCGTTGATCGGTGCTATCTTGCTATTTCGAAACCGGCCTGCACGTGGCACTGGTAGCAATCTTGAGATTGCTATCCAGGAGGTCCTGTCCTTTAACTTGGCGCCTAACTCCCTAAACTCACCTTTCAGGACCTCCTCACTCTTCCTACCCACATCATTGGTCCCTACATGGACCACGACATCCGGCTGCTCACCCTCCCTCTTGAGAATACTGAGAACTTGATCCGAGATATCGCGGACTCTGGTACCAGGGAGGCAACAGACCATCTGGGATTCTCAATCTCTTCCACAGAACCTTCTATCTGTCCCCCTAACTATCGAATCCCCTATCACTACTGTTCTCTTTTCCCTCCTTCCCTTCTGAGCTTAGGGTCCAGTCTCGGTGCCAGAGACGCAACCACTGCAACTTGTCCCTGGTAGGTCGTCCCCACCAACAATATCCAAAACGGTATACTTATTATTGATGGGAATGGCCACAGGGGTGTTCTGCTCATTCTGTCTAATCCCCTTCCCTCTCCTGACAGTCACCCAGCTACCTGTCTCCTGACTCCTAGGGGTGACTATCTCCCTGTAACTCCTGTTTATTTCTGCCTCTGCCTCCCGAGTGATCCGAAGTTCATCCAGCTCCAGCTCCAGTTCCCTAACATGGTTTGTCAGAAGCTGCAGCTGGATGCACCTTTTACAGGTGTAGTCATCAGGGACAATTGTGCTCGCCCTGACTTCCTACATACTGCAAACGGAGCACTCAACTGCCCTAACTGTTGCCTCCATTACCTACTCCTAAGGTAATTAAATTAATTAAAGGAGCTTACTCGGCCTTACCTCACTTGAAGTGAAGCTCATCCTCAGCCTGTGATCGCTTTTTAAATTCTCCCGCTGCCTCACAGGCCGACTTTCATGTGCTTGTGCAGTTGTGCCCCGTTCAAACCTCCCCTCTGCCTGTTCTCGCCGAAGCCAGTTGAGCCAAAGCCATCCCACTCTGCCTCAGTCCACTCCGACGATGGCTGCTGT
Source organism: Hemitrygon akajei (assembly GCF_048418815.1). Taxonomy (NCBI): domain Eukaryota; kingdom Metazoa; phylum Chordata; class Chondrichthyes; order Myliobatiformes; family Dasyatidae; genus Hemitrygon; species Hemitrygon akajei. The sequence goes on along the minus strand of NC_133144.1, from coordinate 70,231,492 downwards.
ATATAGTGGTCTTTTTTTAAACTTGTGGTGTGCTACGTCACGCGTCTGCGCCGTCTAGCCTCTTTTCCCTGATCAGTTAAAAAAAACAGCTTCTCTCCGAGATGCTTTTACTTCTTCTCTCTCCGCCTCTTGCTTCAATTTAAAAGACCATTGAAAAATTCCTCTCCTTTTTAAACCTTTGGCGCGCTATATCATGCACCTGCGCACTCTAGCCTCTTTTCCTCGACCAGTTAAAAAAACGGCTTCTCTCCAAGTTTGTATATCCGTTTCTGGGTATCTTAAGGTAGGATTGTCAAGTCCAATCTGAAAGAGTAAAATGAAGATCTACTGAAATTATTCTACTGATGATAAACTGGTAATGCTGGGATTGATTCCTTTAAGAGTAGAACAGGTCAAGGAAAGAGTTAATTGGGGTGCTCCTAATAATGGGGAGGGTTGTTCTAGATGTAGTCGTATGGAATGTGATGTTTAAATGATTGGTGGGAGCAGATTAATATATAACATTGAGAAAGGAATTGGAGATGTGCTGTTTTTTAAAAAGACAAAGTTGAAGGTTATGAGGAATTAGCAGGGGAGTGGGACAAATTGTTTAGTTGTTTCATAAAGTGAGCTAGACAAGGATAATTGGCTCAATGACATCTGTCTCAGCTATTTGACTAAATTATTGCCAAGAGTCTATTATCCTATGTCTATGGTAATGTATTGCTTTTACATGTTTTTCTGCTGACACCATTTAAAATTTCAAGGTTTTTTTTTAACATTGGCATCTAAGATTTCCCAGCTAGTAAGGTGTTGCCATGGTAACAAATGGAAGCAACTTGCTGAGCCAGAGAAAAACCATTGAAGCTTGGCTATGTTTTAGAATAATTTCTAAAATAGCACTGATTAGAGCACCAAGATAGTGGACTCTGAATGTGAGGGCAGTCTCATGTTGTATATTGCATCAATGCTGCTAAAGAAAAGGACTTCTAATATTTGCTTTTTGTAAATATTGTGTAAGATTACCTGCAGCAAGCTCACTGTTCAGTTACAGTTTGGTTAGATATTGTTTTTTTTTTTCGATTCCAGCACAAGGCTGTGCCAGAAATTTCCTCTGGAACTACATCGAGACTTCCTGAGATAAACTAAAGAATTGTATTGAATTTATTTTGTTATATTTTGGAATTTGGATTATTTTAATTGAAAAAAATTTTCAATTAAATTAATAAATGACCTAAAGCTGCAGGTGATTAAAACTGACCTGGTTCTTAAAGAAATCAGTTACAACTGAAACAAATGGTTCTTGTGATGGGAGATTTTAACTTCCCTAATTTTGATTGGCATCTCCTTGGCCCAAGGGGTTTAGGTAGGGTGGAGTTTGTTAGGTGTGTTCAGGAAGGTTTACTGACACAATAGGTAGATAAGCCAGCTGGAGGAGAGGCTGTACTTGATCTGGTATTTGAAAAACAGCGTTGGCATACCTACCATACCTAGTCATAGTTATGGTGGGTGTCCTTAATGGGAAAGACTAAGAACATTTTTTACATGCTACTTAAATCTCTGCATGAGTCTCAATTCCCTCAGTATTGTTTTAAATTGATAATGTTTGTGTTATGAATAATTGGGCTGAAGCATTATCTAAGTTTAACAGTGCAAAAGAAGAATCGTTACAGTGCCAGCATTCCATCGGGAATAATGAGTGTCAGACTGAAAAGTGAATGCACTCAATTACCAGCCTACTGCAAGTAGTATTTAAGTCAACTTTTATTACTTCCCCTCTTCTGCCAGATTCACACTCCATTACTATATGGAATGTGTCTGCAAAATAACAAAGCTCCCAAGTTTCAATTTACCGTGATGTTGGGTCTTAATGACTCTGTGTATAATTTCCCTTTAGGAAAGTAGACAAAATCCCACTGCTCAAAGACACAGAGGCTTGGATTTTTTTAAAGCTGTATTTGTGAAAATCTCCCCAGTGGCTTATTAGAAGTGAATTTTGGTGTTTTAGTTGGCATAAGGGAATTTTAAATGCTGAACCAAGTGATAAATATCCACAAGTTTTTGGCAAGTTTCTTCTGAAACATTGTCGTTTCAGAAATATATTCACAACAATGAGCCAAAGCTGTTAAGTCTTTGTGTAGAAACTTTATTAAACATGTTACCTTTTTCTGTTTATGAACTACCCAAAAAAGGGAGTTTACAGATATTTTATGCCCAGATCTACAGATCTTTTCTAGTATTTTATTTAGCTTTTGAACATAAAAGGAATAATTATTTATAATCAAAAGGAATTTTATATAATCTGGAAAATCATTTAAGACTAGACTGCAAGAATATTAAGAAAAATTAAGAGTTTACAGAAGGGTATCTTCTTTCTTGTCAATGTTGAGCTCCAAACTGTTGACTTTTGAGTTGAACATTATTGTTAAAGATAATGATAGGGTTGTGCCTAAAGTGTCACAGTAAGTACATTTTATTGTTGAAGCTACACAGGGTAAAAGATAGCATGTCAGTGAGAGCACCTTATCCCATGTTGACCTGCCTATATGTCATTACTGTAAATGTTAGCTAGACATTATATATTTGTTGCCAAAAAGTTAGGACAAAGGTGCTTCAGACTTGAAGTTAGTGTATAGTTGTTATAGGGATTTCAGCTGCTGACCTTTGCTTTGGGAATATACAGAATGAAGGTACTACAGTTGTCAACTTTCTCATCTCCAGATTTGCTTTCTTAAGGTAATTTTATTTACTCAACGGTGTATTCAGAAATATAGCCATACCCATTTCATGCCATTTTTTGTCCTTGCCTACTTTCTCTATTGGAAGTGGCCCAGAAAGCTTGTTGGATTATCTATCAAGCAAACATGAGGAAATCTGCAGATGCTGGAAATTCAAACAACACACACAAAATGCTGGTGGAACACAGCAGGCCAGGCAGCATCTATAAGGACGTTTCAGGCTGACACCCTTCATCAGGACCAGCATTTTGTGTGTGTTGTTTGGATTATCTATTCTAGTTTCAAACAACCTCTCCAATTGTTCAATAGTTCCATTTAATATCAGATAATATATACAAAATACAACCTGAAATTCTGGTTCTTCAGAGATATCCACAAAAACAGAGGGGTGCCTCAAAAAATGGGTGACAATAAAAATGTTAGAACCCCAAAGCCCTCCTACTTCCCCACCATGCACAAGCAACACCAAAGCAATATCCCTCTCCCCCAACTTATTTCTGCAAAAAAGCATTGGCACCCTCCATCATCAAGCAAGCAATAGGAACCCCCCTCCCCCCAGGAAGACCACGATCTGCAGTACAACAAAAATTAATCGTTCACGCAACAATTTGACATACCACAGGCCTCCTCTCTCCCTAACAAAGGGACAGAGAGGTGTCACTCAGCAAGAGGGGAGACATAAACAAAACAACTCGCTGATTTACGATGTTAAAGTCTGCCACGTTGCTTCCCCACACCCCAACCCCCCAAGTTCTCTGACTTGAGACTTGGCAACAAACTCTCCTCCACCAACAAAAGAGAGAGAGAGAGAGATTCGCCGAATACAGAGCCCTCCGACAGCTGTTCACGGTATTCTATTTTCTCCCACAATTCTTCAGTGACCATAGAATCGGTTCGTCACCAGGGCTGCAAGCCTCAGAACCCCAAAGGTGCTTTCGTCTTCTAGGCTGTGCTCTTGGGATATTGAAAAACAGCCGGTTGGTAAGCCCTTGGAGCATGTCCCATCGCTGTAAAGAACCAAAGTTGAAGTGTAGCTCCAGGTCACGGTCTTTGACAGAGCCTCATCCACCTTGAAAAGGAAAAAGAGAGACATTAAAAGTAGGAATTAAGCTGTTTCCGCTGATGAGCTCAAAGAAGTCGCTGTCTAGTACCATTGTTGCTCTACCCATATCTGGACTCGGATGTTAAGCATATAATCTGTTATATGCTCAGCAGGCCAGGCAGCATCTATGGAAAAAAACTACAGTCAGTGTTTTGGCCCAAAATCTCATCTGTACTTATTTCCATAGATGCTGGCCTACTGAGTTCCTCCAGCTTTTTTTGTGGTTGCTCAGATTTCCAGCATCTGCAGATTTTCTCTTGTTTGGGCTGTTAATGATTAAGTTTGTGAAAAACAGTTTAAGTAACTTCTGTGATTTACAAAACTTCAATGAAATCAGGAATGTGGAAATTTCTAACATACAGTATGGAAAGTATGGTGTTGCGCTTCAGGTTGCATTTTGAGAAGTTGATCATGTTTGAAATTCAATGTATTTTATTGCTGTCTATTCCTATATTTTATGTTCATAGTACACATGTTGTATATTAGAACATTTTGTTCCCAGATAACTGTATATGGTGGATGGCATCCTATGCAGAGGTGTAAAGAATTAATGAATGCTAAGAAAATACAGCGTATAGGGTTGACAAAAATACAAAGATGACAAAGTATAGAAGGCCTGTGCGAAGTAATTTATTAATGTGTCTCAACAAGTAAAAGGATTATACCGGCATAGTTACTGAGATCTGAATTGAATGTGCATTCCATTCCATTCCACTGGCACAGGTAAGGTGATGCTGAACAATGGAAGAGAGATGCTGGGTCTCCATATGGTGAGGTCAAATGCATCAGAAGTTATGAGAAACCTGAGTAGTTATGAGGAAAGGCAGATTGCTCTCTTTATATAAGACGTGAAGATATTAACAGAGGTTTCAAAATATTGACCTATTGGTGGAAGGATTTGCACTTAAAATTTTAAGGCGATAGGCAAAGGAGAAAAATATTTTTGCAGAATGAGTTCATATTGTTTGCAATGTTTAGCCTAACAGTTTGATAGAGCAACATTCAGTACTTGCTTTTTAGAGAGAAATCTTGGGACTATTGAAGAAGCTGGGGAGGAGGCAGGTGACATTGCTTCTTTGTAGGTGGACTGAAGAGGCCATTTGGCTGTTATTCTGCATTAATCTATGTTTGTGGTCACAATCACAAAGGACATAATTTACAACTTTGATTGGGGCTGCTTCAGGATTATGGCAGGGGTGGGCATCTAGGTGAATTTATAGAAGTCTAAATTGTGAGAACTGTGGGCTTGTATTTTGGAGGTGATTGCATATTGGTGGACTGTCTTAGATCTATGTCATACTTTGAAACAATTTTTTCTCTTTACTTGCAGTGGATGATTCAGCAACCCCATAAAGTAGCAACTTTCTTTGGGTGCATTGGAAGAGATAAATTTGGTGACATCCTGAAGAAAAAAGCTGAAGAAGCGCATGTTGATGCCCATTACTATGAACAAAGTGAACAGCCAACTGGCACTTGTGCTGCCTGCATCACTGGTGACAACAGGTCAGCGAATCCTTTCAAGAAACTTGGTTTTAAGGTTAGAATACTTGTTTTATTTAAAAGGTCAAATGCCGTTCCAAATGACTGGTCAGTGGATCTTCAGTACTGTTTCATTCAAGGTTTGTTTATTTCAGTGCAGCTGTCTGCTGTTTGAGAGTCCTTGTTGAGATTAGTGTTGTTAATCATCAAACAAAAGAACTGTTGTATTAATATTATAATTTCCAAGTAATTCCAAATTACTCCCCAGACTTTAGGGAAACAAGCAGAATGAGCAGATGTGTATTCATGGGCTCTACTTCATAAATGGTTAATGCCTAGTAATTATAATTTTTGTTCATTTAAACTCTTCTGTCTTGGTTGTCTTCTCTGCTATCTGACCAACAAAAGCAATCTTTTCCTGTTAATCACATCCCAGCTCCCAAAAATCTTGATTTATTTAAAACTCGGTCTTCTCTGCTGTGGTGGAAATAAACTTCCGATGACATCCTTATTTGTGGTGTACTCCATGTTAATCTATGTTACTCCTTTCCCATGGGTAGTAAATCCTTCCAAAGTGTTGATGACTATAGCCCTATCCACTTGTGCAATGTTTATTTACTTGTATGCACTGAAGGGCCTGTATAGTGCTGTAGGTTTTCTATGTTTCTATGAAATACTGCTATGTTGGGCTTTACTTTCTCACTATCAAATTTCAAGTTGAACTCAATGATATTGTGATCACCGTCTCCTAAGGGTTCTTTTACCTTAAGCTCCCTAATCGTCTGCGGTTCATTACATAACACCCAATCCAGTATAGTTGATCTGTCCTATCCTGAGACCCAGCATTCCAATTCCCACCCCTATGACAAATTAGTTTGACCTTCCCCAACAACTCTAACAAACCTGCCCTTTAGAATACTGGTTCCCCTCAGGTTCAGGTGTAACCCATCTCTTTTGTACAGGTTATACCTACCCTAGAAGAGGTATCTCATAGGAAAAGTGGCAATTCCAGACTAAACTTGAATCGTCGAAGGATGCTTGACACTTGTCACAGGGCTTGAATACTATCATCTCTTATAAAGTTAAATCAAGCACATAGGTGACAACAAGGCTTTGCTTCCTGATGAGCCTAATGCTTTTTATGCTCACTTTGACTGTCAAAAAATGGATGAGTTATCACAAACTCAATCACCCTCAGATGGTCCTGTGATTTCAGTATCTGAGGCTGGCATGCGAACAGCCTTCATGAGGGTGAACAAACTAAAAGCCTCCAGCCTTGACGGGGTACCTAGCCAAGTCCTTAAAACCCAGTGCTGATCAACTGGCTGGAGGGCTGACTGAGATCTTTTAACCTCTTGCTGCAGCAGTCTGAGGTATCCATCTACTTCAAGCAGGCTTTGATAATACCGTTGGCTCAGAGGAACGTGGTAACCTGCTTCAGTGCTATTGCCCAGTAGCGCTTACCTCCACAGTGATGAAGTGTTTTGAGAGTTTTGTGTTGAAACATATCAACTCCTGCCTGAGAAGCAACTTGGATCTGCTCCAATTTGCCCACTAAAGTAACAGGTCAGCAGCAGATACCATCTCACTGACTCTTCACTCAACCTTGGAATATCTGGACAGCAAAGATGCATCTATCAAGATGCTCTTTATCAACTACAGCTCAGCATTCAATGCCACCTTCCCCTCAAAACTAATCAAAAAGTTCCAAGACTTTGGCTTCAATACCTCCTTGTGCAATTGGATCCTCAATTTCCTCACTTGCAAACCCTAGTTAGTTTGGATTGGCAATAACATTGACACTCAAAGCTGCTGGAAAGGTTGACTGTGTGATTAAGAAAGTATACGGTGTATTGGCCTTCATCAACAGTGGGATTGAGTTCAAGAGCTGAGATATAATGTTACAGCTATATAGGACCCTGGTCAGACCCCACTTGGAGTACTGTGCTCAGTTCTGGTCACCTCACTACAGGAAGGATGTAGAATCTATAGAAAGGGTGCAGAGGAGATTTACAAGGATGTTGCCTGGATTGGGGAGCCTGCTTTGTGAGAATATGTTGAGTGAACTTGGCCTTTTCTCCTTGGAGCAACAGAGGATGAGAGGTGACCTGATAGAGGCATATAAGATGATGAGAGGCATTGATCGTGTGGATAGTCAGAGGCTTTTTCCCAAGGCTGAAATGGCTAACACGAGAGGGCACAGTTTTAAAGTGTTTGTAAGTAGGTATAGAGGAGATGTCAGGGGTAAGTTTTTTACGCAGAATGGTGAGTGCATGGAATGGGCTGCCAGCGACAGTGGTGGAGGCGGATACAATAGGGTCTTTTCAGAGACTCCTGGATAGGTACATGGACCTTAGAAAAACAGAGGGCTATGGGTAACCCTAGGTAATTTCTAAAGTAAGTACATGTTCGGCCTGTATTGTGCTGTAGGTTTTCTATGTTTTATGTTTTCTAACATTTCCACAATCAACATCAGTGTGCTTGCACCACAAGGCTGTGTGCTTAGTCCCCTGCTCTGCTTACTTTACGCTTATGACTGTGTGGCTAAACACATCTCCAATACCATACAGGTAGTCCCCAAGTTACAAACGTCCAATGTACGGTCAACTAGTACATACAAACCGGGGAAGGAGAACGCCGTCCGCCTTTTAAAGTTGGATAGCGACGCCGTACACCATTTTAAGTCGTTGCCGTTGACACTGTGTTGAGTGTTTAACTTTGTATTTGGCTTAAATTTTTCTTAGTAAGATTCACCCTGACCCCGCCCCCGCACCCCCGTTCCAGTCGGATGGTGGCCTAATGAGATCAGTGCCGGGCTCGAGAGCGGAGATTCAATCCAGTGACAGTCCGCTCCCGTGCTGGGTTGATGTCAATCCAGTGACTCCCGTACCATCCGTGCCGGGTTGATGTCGAGCTCGCAACTCAACTTCATAAAAAAAAACACTGCCACCTCCAGTTTAAATTCCCATACGGAATATTGTGGAGGATCAAATATCCAAACCCAGCACAGCCCCCACTTGTCCCATTTAGCCTATCTCAGTGCGGTGGTCCTTAGGACCCAGCGGACCTCGGGAACCGGCGCAACTCGGGACCCGCAGTGTTTCTGTTCTATTGACAGGAAGTGATCGCGATTGAAAATAAGGTGGAAATAATAAAGCGTTTGGAAAGAGGTGAAACGCTATCGGTCATTGGAAAAGCGTTAGGCTACAGTCGGTCAACGATCGGAACAATTTTAAAGGATAACGGATAAAGTGAAAATAATGGAGCATGTGAAAAGCCCTGCCCTGATGAAAGCAACAATTATTACTAAGCAATGCAGTGGTTTAATTATTGGAATACATATGTTTCTTAAGTGATTTATATGTATAGAAAGGTAAAATATATACTATATAGTAAGACAAACGTTTCACGAACTGACGCTAAATAATACCGGATGTACTTGTTCCGACTTACGTACAAATCTGACTTAAAGACGGACTCAGGAACGGAACTCATACGTAACCTGGGGACTGCCTGTATTCAAGTTTGCTGACAACAGCACCGTCGTAAGTTGTCAAAGGTTGTGATGAATCAGCGTTTGGGAAGGAGACTGAAAATCTAGCTGGGTGGTGCCATAATACCAACCTCTTAGTCAATGTCAACAAAACCAAGGGGCTGATTAATGACTCCGGGAGAAGGGATTCAGAGATCCATGAGCCAGTCCTCATCGAAGGAACAGAGGTTGAGTGTGTCAGCGACTTTAAAATCCTCATTGTTATTATTTCGGAGGACCTGTCCTGTGCTCAGCACATAGTTGAGTGTATAAAGTGAGGACAGAAGGATGAATGCAAGGCCCTGGTTGAGGTCTTGGTCAAATGGTGGAAGCTGAATCATCTGCAGCTCAACATCAGTGAAACAAAAGAGATGGTGATGGACTTTAGGAAAACTAAGCCTGCACTGCTCCCTGTTACTATTGATGCTGAGGACATGGATGTGGTGAGGACCTACAAGTACCTGGGGTTGCACCTGGATGACAGGCTTGAGTGCATCACCAACACAGAGGCTGTGCACAAGAAGGGCTAGAGTTGCCTCTACTTCCTGAGGAGATTGCGGCCCTTTGGAGTATGCAGGCCTCTTTTGTACATGTTTTCACTAGTACAGTCTTCAATGTGGTGGTGTGCTGGGGCAATGGCATCAACATGGGTGATGCCAACAGGCTCCATAAACTGATTAGAAAGGGTGGCTCTGTTATAGGAGTCAAACTGGACACACTGGAGGCTGTGGTAGAACAAAGGACCCTACAAAAAATCCTGGCAATTTTGGACAATGTTTCTCACCTTCTGCATGCTACCTTGGCGGAACAGAGGAACACGTCTAGTAATAGACTAAGTCAACTGCACTGCTCCAAAGAGCGATATATGAGGTCTTTCTTACCTTTGGCCATTAGGCTCTATAATGAGTACCATAGCTGGGGAAGTGAAGTGATGAACCCCTCTTGTTAGACTGTTTGAGGCAACTTATTTTTTATTCTTTCTTACTTCTCTTCTAACATTTATATATCTGTGCACTTGTAATGCTACTGTGGCACTGTAATTTCATTTGGGATCAATAAAGTATCTATCTATCTATCCAGAAACTGTTGGAGCCTGTGACTTACAGTTTGGAGTTCAATTGAGCGATCTAGCACTCTGCTGGCCCCAAGAAAATTCCAGGAGAGGATCACGAGTGCAAGCTGTGCCAAACAGGAGACCAGAAATGGGATGCAAGGCCATAATCGACTCCATTTCTCACCAATTGAAACACTGAGGAAGATTGAAATATTGAGGCAAACGCAGAGGAGGCTAAGTCAGTGATCGCTCATAATAGGTCGGGCCAGGGCCGAGAGGCTGAAGTTCGCTACACATGGGAGGGATGGGAGGCTGCATCGGGCCAGAGGTCACTTCGAATGTAGGCCACGTCAGGAGCCTATTTTTGGCAGATGAAGTGCAATTATGAAAAAAGCATGGCAGCACCTCTACTTTCTTAGGAGTTTGCCACAATTTGGCATGACATCTAAAACTTTGACCAACTTCTACAGGTGTGTAGTGAGAGTATATTGACTGGCTGCATTACAGCCTGGTATGGAAAATCCTACAAAAAGTAGTGAATACAGTCCAGTCCATCAGGAGTAAAGCCCTCCCAACATTGAGCACATCCTCACAAAACATTGTTGCAGGAAAACAGCACTCATTATCAGAGACTGCCACCGCCCAGGACATGTACTTTTCTCACTGCTGCCATCAGGGAGAAAGTACACAGGAATCACACCACAAGTTCAGAAACAGTTATTAACCGTCAACCATCAGGCTCTTAAACCAAAGGAGATAACATCACTTGCCCTATCATTGAAATGTTCCCACAGCCTATGGACTCACTGTTAAGGACTCTTCTTCTCATGTTTTCAATATTTATTGCTTATTTATTTATTATCATAATTTTTTTTCTTCTTGTATTTCAAAGGTTCATTTTATTATCAAAGTATGTAAGCAGAGTACCTGAGATTCATCTTCTCCAGATAGCCATAAAGTATAGAAAAACCATGGAAGGTGTTGAGGCCCCCCTTCTGCACAAGAAAGAAAAAGAAACAAAACTCACAAACTCCATATCACCCCAACCTCTCCCTCACACAAAAACTTAACAGATCTCCCACCCAAATACGGCAGCTAAAACATCAAAACCCAAACCCGCAAGCTCTTCCCATGCAAAAAAGGTAGCGACAATAACACCAAACACCCAACCCCTCTCTCACCCAAAAAAGTAACATATTGCCCACCCGCCAATCAGCAACAAGAAAGAAAATACAGAAAAACTGAAGGAGACCAATATAAACTGCAGTCCACACAGTTCAAAAACATCCTCCGTCACCATTGAGGAGAGCAACAGCTCGAACTCAGTCCTTCCATGGCCTTCATCTGCCGAGAATAGCTTCCTGTGAGAAGCGACCTCTGGCCTGATGCAGCATCTTGACCCTGGCCTGATCCGTTATGAACGATTGTCGACCTAGCCTCCTCTGCATTTTCTTTGATGTTTCAATCTTCCTCAATGTTTTAGTTGGCGAGAAATGAAGTTGATCATGGCCTTGCATCCTGTCTCTGGTCTCCTGTTCGGAAGGGAGTTCAGTTTCAGCTTATGTGGCTGAATTGAAGAGATTGTCCAAGCATTGTCATTGCAGGAATGGGCTTAACGATGCACTGAGAGATCATTTACTTTGCAGAATCATCCAAGAGTATGTCAGGCAGACAAAATTAAATGGACTGCACAGGGGAGAGATAAAGTGGAAGTAAAGTTGCAGTTTCAAAAAGAGTACTAATCTGATAATGATGAGGTGTAACACAAGACCGGGTAGCCTCGAGATTTACATTGAAAACTAACAACAGACAAGCAATTTGGCTTATACCAGAAGTGAATTATAATTAAAATGGAATTAGACACTGGCTCAGCTGTGTCAGTCATTCCACAAAATAAGTTTGAACATAATTCAAAGATACTGAACTGAAGTCTGCAGATATCCTGCTCAGAATTTATACTGGAGAAAATTTAATTCCTGTGGGAATGATACTCATTATGGCAAAATACAACAACCAGCAAGCCACATTGGGCTTGTATGTGGTAAAAACAGGAGGGGCAGCGTTATGGGGACGTGAATGACTGAGACAAGTACAACTTGATTAGAGATCCATCCATCATTTACATGCCACATCCCCTAAAATAGTGTCAACTGAAAATGATTGAAGAAAGATACTGGATGATGCCACAACTCTCCATGCAATACACCATGAACCATTGCCAAAAGGACCATGTTGCTCAGAGGAATCGTGATAGTGACTAAAAGAGTGGTCTGACTACAACAATTTTTGTAGGCAACTTATCTGAGAAAGCTTCTGATATATTAATCAGGCAGTTACTTGTGAAATGTGACGGTTTTAAGCTGAAAGAGAATTCAAGGAACTTCAGGAAAGTTGCAAACATTCAGCTTTCATGAGTGTAAAGAACCAGAATTTACTCTGCATGCATTAAGGTTATTGCAGGAACTTCAAATGAGAGACCAAAAGATGCTTGTAAAAATAGATGCAAAGATGAAAGTCCAGCTGCACGAATGGAAGACCAAAAAGAAAAGAGTCAACGGAGATACAAAAATAGGATTCAGCAGAGCTGCTGTGGATGAGGAAAACAATAGGAGAGATCAGATCGTAAAGGGTGCAATAGAAGGATTATTAAGAGATACTGCAGTGAACTAAAGGGATCTACCCAATATGAAACTATACACCCTAGAAAGAAGAAAAAAGAAATGAAAGAGGAGGATGACATGTGCTATGGAAATAGAAGATAAATTAGACCTAATTTTTCAATAAATAAGCAAATTCAGAGATACAAGAAACTAGAAGAAAATAGGTGAGAAAATGAAAGACAAGTAGTTGAAAAGGAAAGAAGAGATGGGGGTGAAAGAGAAAGAAAGTGAGAAAAAAAAGAAAGGGATCAAGAGCAGGATAAGAGAGAGAAAGAAGCCAGGACTGGGAGAGAAGCAAAGATGAAAGTAAATCTAGAGATAAAAGCTGAGAAAAGGAGAAGAAAGGTGTACAGAAGTGTTGTAGCCACTTCCTGCAATCTCAGAGCCAACACTTAAAACCTCCACGTACAAACAAGCTTGAGGAACTCAGCAGGTCGGGCAGCATCCGTTGAAATGAACAGTCAGCATATCGGGCCGTGACCCTTCGTCAGGACTCAGGGTCCTCCATGGAGGAGGCCCCAGAACCAGAGATTGTTTACACAGACACAAGTCTCACCTGCCAAGTAGAGTGACCTCCCTCGTCAGGAAAAATGTTACTCTGCTGTGGATGTCTATGTAGTAGTTGTATTATATAGTATAGAGTATATGTATATAAGTTGAGATGAATTCTGTATTGAGTTAGAGTTTATAGCTAAGCAGGGAAAACTATTGTGTATTTAATATTTCAGTAATATTTGAGTAATACTGTAAATATATTGTTTAACATTCTTGGTCCTTCAAATACTTCATTATGGGTTATATGTAAAAGCACATGAATGGTATACGTCATCTCACCACCATGTGATACATGCTCACCTCGCTCAAAGTTAAAAATGATATTAGACTCCCATTCCCGGCTCTCTTGTTTCCCTTTTGATTAGTTTTTATGTTTTGGAGTTGCAAAACGTAGCAGACAGGTATGTGGAATGGAAAGGTTTAGAATTTAATGGGCATGGTAAATGGAAGTAGAGTGCATAAATATGACCTAAAATGTGATCAGATCTTCACATAAGTCCTAAAACTAGATAAAGAGAACCCAATAAATTAATTACACGAAAACATTATACTTGTTCATTTATTTATTGAGAAAAATGATCCAATATTACATGTATTTGTTGGGAAAGTTTGTGAACCTTTGCTTTCAGTAATTGGTGTTCCCCCCCACCACCATAGTTGAAAATAATTTCTCTTACTGTGGACTGGTGAACACTTAGGTCTTTAGAAATGCTTTTGAAGCCTTTTCCATCTTCATGCCTCTCTACAATTCTTCTAAGATCCTCTGAAAGTTGTTTTGATTGAGGCATGGTGCACAAAAAAATAGATTTTTCTTGAGAAGAGCAGACTCTGTCAGTAACCTGACTTAGTGTATCTTTTTTTTATAGGGCAGGGCACCTCTACAACCCACACCTCCAATCTCATTTCATTGATTGGAACACCTGACTCCAAATAGCTTTTGAAGTAGGCATTATCCCAGAGGTTCACATTTTTTGTGTAATATTGGATCATTTTTCTCAATATATGAATGAACAAGTATAATGTTTTTTTCTGTTATTTATTTAATTAGGTTCTCATCTAGTTTTAGGACTTGCAGGAAGATCTGATCACATTTTACCTCATTTTTGCAGAAGTAGAGAAAATTCTACAGGGTTCACAAACTTTTGAACGTCACTGTAGTGACAGCTTGGCATGGTCCAGGTGGGCTGAAGGGTCTGTTTTGTGCTGTATGACTCTATGTTTCATGCTGTAGATAAAGGGAAACTTGGGGATGTATTATAATTGTGTTTCCAAAGGCATTTGGAAAGTTGTTGAATGAACTTCAACCTTGTAGTAGACAAAGTATTAAAAGTACATTATCTCAATGGCAAGAAATGGTAAAGCTGTGACCTGGGTGAACTAGTGCATAATCCATTCAGTGATGTTATGCAGGTCTGCAAATGAGTAAGAAAGCTAAAAATGTTCAAATTTATTAAAAGGATAATTGGATACAAAATTAGGAAAATTAGTCTTCAGTTATAAATGAACTTGACCAAACCACTAGAGCTGTATTGTGATTAGTACTCGTCTCTGTTTAAAGAGAAATGTAAAAACAGTGTAAGTCGTTCAGAGGAGATTTACTGGACTTGTACCTGGAATGTGCAGGTTATCTTATGAGAAAAGATTGGACAGGGTCAGCTCAAATTCACTGAATGCAGACTTTAGGGTCCTTGAAATGGTGGAACTGCAGTGGATGTAACGTGTTATAAAGGGACCTGGAACTGGGGCCACTTAAGTAGTTGCTAAGTTAAGTGAAAGATGAAGTAAGTGTTTTCTTCTGATGTACAAGAGTGCTGGAATCAAAATGTTGAGAGGGTAAAAGGTTACTAGGAGTTGGTGGAAATGCAGTATTAAGTCAGCTCAGTGGTTTTCTCATAAATGGCAGAACAACCTGCGGTATGTGTTCCAACATTTTCAGGTTGACAGGCTGTAGTTAATGTGGTCTACAGGAGTTAGTGCTTGGGCCCCAGCAATTCACAATCTATGTCAGTTTTTCAGCTGATGGGACCACATGCTGAGTTTCAAATTTGCTGCTGATGCAAATATAAGATGAATTGTGAATGCAGAAGACTTCAGGGGTCCTTGAGATGGTGGAGCTACAGGGAATGTAACGTGTTATAAGAACTTGAGGAATGGCCAGATAATTGGCAGATGAGATTCAAGACACATAATGTGGTACATTTGCAAAAGAAGAATTTGGAGTTGGAAGGTGAGTCTGGAGAGGTAGAGGAATCACTGAAAGTTAGTGTGTAGATGAGAGAAAGCAAACCAAACATGAATTTTGTTTTTGGAGAGAGAACTGAAAGAGGAAAATCTGGTTAGCCAGATTTAGAGATCTGTGCATGATTTTGCTGAGAAAGGAAGGCTGAGGGATGATACAGTGGATTCTAGTTAACAGGGACCGGCTGAGACCAGTACATTTTGGCGGAATTAAGCGGCTGCCCCAAATAGCCGAAGTTTCATGGAAATAGTTTTAAAAAGACTAACTACCATTTAACTGAGTAACAAATTACCGTAGATTCCGGATTATAAGCCGCTACTTTTTTCCCACATTTTGAACAGCTTTGAACTCTGCGGCCTTTAATCCAGAGCGGCTAATACATGGTTTTTTTTCATGCCGCCTCGTAAACATTTTGCCTCGTAACAGTAGACCAATAAAATTGATGAGTAGTTCACAGAGGTCCAATGAAATTGTATGATAAATCAAGCGCACTTTCACAATTAAATTCTTGTAAATCAGTCATTTGTACTCACCCTCATCAACATGGAAAACACTCGAAGAAAAGCATTGTGCTGCCTTTATGGCAGTTACTTAGTTTATAATATTTTCGCTTAGTAATTCATTTGTTAGTTAAAGTTAGAAGTGTTTTAACTATATTTGTTTTCTGTACTACATCCCGGGATGCTATGACGTCACACCCGGTTTCGCCGTGTCTTGTGGGATATATACGGGAAGGTGGGGGCATTACGCGAGCGCATCAGACCCGATTAGACCCGATCGCGTTACGCGAGCGCGTCAGACCCGAGCGCATCAGACCCGATTAGACCCGATCGCGTTACGCGAGCGCATCAGACCCGAGCGCATCAGACCCGATTAGACCCGATCGCGTTACGCGAGCTCATCAGACCCGAGCGCGTCAGACCCGAGCGAAAACGCTGCTTTTAAGTTAAAGGCGATCAATAACTTTTCCTGGTAGGCTGCAGTATATATATTTTTACCAGTCGCTAGGAGATATTGGAATGTTGTTCGTGCTGTTCAGTAAAAAAGTATATGCAACGTAATTTGTGTTACCGATACGTATGTATATTTAAAAGTAGCGGTGCGGCCTAAAATCCGGTGCGGCCTTTACAATTAAAAAATTGATTTTATTTCTAAAATTAGAGCCAGCGGCTTTTAATCAGGTGCGCTCTGTAGTCCGGAATCTACGGTATGTATTTAAATGAAATACAAAACAAATTATAACACTACTCACTACAGTACTATAAAACTATTAATTATCAACAGAAGAATTAATCCAGTGTACGCTGCCATGTTCTTTTGATTGACTGTAAATGTACAAAATCAGCATAAACACCTAGCGTAGATAATGGACTGTGTTTATTGCTTTCCTTTTTATTTGGTGTCTGTCGGCCCAAGTGAGTAAATAACACAGCATACACTACTGAAGCTATTTAAAAACTTCACTCTTAAGTATGGTGTAGTTCCTAATGGCAGCACAAGTACACACGACTGACACTAGTTAGAAACTGTTGCATCCTCCAAACTTTCATTTTCATTATAATATTCAAGATGGTTGTCTACCTTCAAATTCTTCTTAGTTTGTAACTAGCTGAAGCAGTGAAATCATTTCAGTATCAGGTTTAATATTACCGGAATATGTCATGAAATTTGTTGTCTTTGCAGCAGCAGTACAATGCTAATAATAAAAAAAGCATCAATTACAGTGAATATAATAATTAAATAGTTAAATAAATAGTGCAAAAATAAAAAGGTAGTGAGAATGCTCATGGGTTCAGACTCCGTTCAGAAATTGGATGGCAGAGGGGAAGAAGCTGTTCTGAGTCACTGAGTTTGCGCCTTTGGACTTCTGTACCTCCTTCAGGATGGTAGCAGTGAGAACAAGGCATGGCCTAGGTGATGGGGCTTCTGAATATAACCATATAACAATTGCAGCACGGAAACAGCCCATCTCGGCCCTTCTAGTCCGTGCCGAACACTTACTCTCACCTAGTCCCACTGGCCCGTAACAGCCCATAACCCTCCATTCCTTTCCTGTACATATACCTATCCAATTTTACTTTAAATGACAATACCGAACCTGCCTCTACCACTTCTACTGGAAGCTCGTTCCACACAGCTGCCACTCTCTGAGTAAAGAAATTCCCCCTCGTGTTACCCTTAAACTTTTGACCCCTAACTCTCAACTCATGTCCTCTTGTTTGAATCTCCCCTACTCTCAATGGAAAAAGCCTATCCACGTCAACTCTATCGATCCCCCTCATTATTTTAAATACCTCTATCAAGTCCCCCCTCAACCTCCTACACTCCAAAGAATAAAGACCTAACTTGTTCAATCTTTCCCTGTAACTTAGGTGCTGAAACCCAGGTAACATCCTAATAAATCTTCTCTGTACTCTCTCTATTTTGTTGACATCTTTCCTATAATTCGGTGACCAGAACTGTACACGATACTCCAAATTCGACCTTACCAAAGGCTTGTACAATTTTAACGTTACATCCCAACTCCTATATTCAATGCTCTGATTTATAAAGGCCAACATACCAAAAGCTTTCTTCACCACTCTATCCACATGAGATTCCACCTTCAGGGAACTATGCACCATTATTCCTAGATCACTCTGTTCTGCTGCATTCTTCAATGCCCTACCATTTACCATGTATGTCCTATTTGGATTATTCCTACCAAAATGTAGCATCTCACACTTATCAGCATTAAACTCCATCTGCCAATGATGGATGTCGGTTTTGTTGAGGCATCACACTTTGAAAAGGTCCTGGATACTGCAGAGGCTAGTGCCCAACTCTGCAGCTTATTTCAATACTGTGCAGCAGCACCCCCACCCCCCACCGTACCAGATGGTGATACAGCTAGTTGGAATGCTCTCCATGGTACATCTGTAGAAATTTGCAAATTTCTTTGGTAACATACCAAATCTCCTCAAACTCTTAATAAAGTATAGCCACTGTCGTGCCTTCTTTGTAGCTGCATCAATATGCTGGAATGTGAAATCTAGTTTGAAATGGGGTCCAGAATAGACCCTATGAACTGTGCTGCTATTAAGTGTTACGAACCCCATAACTGGGTCACTTTGCCAGCAAAGATAGAGAGGTCCATTGAAGTCTGATGGTACTATTTTTAACGGTATTTATTGATAAAAATACACAAAAATAATATCAATGCAAACATACAGATAATATACGTCGTCAATACTAAATCTGAAAGTGCGGGTATAATAATAATCAATAAGAAATAGCTCTATCGTTGTCTAGGGGATAATGTATTGTCCGATGGAAATATAAAAGTCACTCAGTTCATGCAGTTCATACACGCTTCAGCCTTTGGGGACTGCTGGGTTTTCAATTGTTGGAGAGAGAGAGAGGTTTTGAGAATAGAAACTTGCCAGCTTTCCTTTATCCACTCTTGATCCGTATTCGTCCTTTAGCGAGGCCGTTCCGTGGAGGACTTGTCATCCGGGCAAGGATGGACACACACACAAGCCTCCACCGGTCTCATACGTTTCTCCTGGTGTGTCTAAAGGGGTTGTTCCCCAGACCCTCTTTTATCCTTACTCACGGGGTCTCAGATGTCAGTCAGGTTGGGATGATGCAATCCCTCAACCAGCCCACTCTGGTCATTCCCTGAGGGCTTCAATGAATAGTACAGTACTCAATACACAATTCTGTCTCCAAGAGACAATGGCCATTATCCGTGGCTTTGTCTTGCTGAGGGGCCAGGACACATTCCAAAACCTTGAGGATTCTCTCTCATTTCCTGGGTCCCAGACCCGAATTAATAGCGATCTTGTGATTCTCAAGAAGGAGGGGGCGGCTTTGTACCCTTCGGCCCCTCAGAGTTGTGGCACATTCGTAACATAAGAGAGAGAGAGGGAGGCATCCAGCGCAATGAGAGAGAGGGAGAGAGACTGACAGAAACTGCTCATAAGATTGATGTTATGGTTTTTCTGCCAGCTTGTTTACCTTTTCCCTGAGGTCACTTGCCTGCTTGTAGAGTTCCTGCAGGAAGTGGAGGGCGGAGCAAGTTGATGGACAGCTGGTGTCCAACATGGAGAGCTAAAAGCCAGGTCCGCTGTTACACAGAGAGACACATCACAAGACACTGAACAAGCTTGTTGCACCCACAGGAAGGTGGGGTTTTGGAGGATCGATTCGGGGAAATCGATCAGTGGCTCACATTGTGAAAAGGTGTGACCGGTGGGGAATTATTTGTGTGTCCATCCTTGCCTGGGTGATAATTCCACCGCTGAAGAACGGTCGTACGTATCATGGTCATAGTCGGTGACCACAACAGGACTTTGGAAGACAGTGGGAACATCGACGGCATCATCTCTCTCTCTCTCTCTCTCTCTCGTTACTCAACTAACTACCTCGAACTGAACTGAATTCTCTTCATCATATCGTAAGACTGTACCCATTTACCCCTAGACTTGAAAGAGCCTAGTTTTGCTCCTATTTCCACATTGCTAACCTGTTCAATATATTTGCATTTATATTACTGTATTGCTTAGTTACTAATAAACATTATTAGTTTAAGCAGTACCAGACTCCAGAGTGTTTTCCATTTCTGCTGGTTCTTTGACCCAGTCACAGGGTATGTGACACAAATAAATAAAGGATATCCTGTTATTTTCTCAATTAGTTTATGTTTTTGAGATGTTTCAAATAAGCAGCTGCCACAATTAACTGATGGCCTAATTAACCAGAATCTATTGTATTTAAAATTTTGAAACATTTCAACACAATGGATGCAAAAAAAAACACCTGTGTGGAAGAGTATAATTATGTATGACCATCAACACAACATAGTTACAAGGAAATCCAATAGGGAATTCAGAAGAAATGCTGTACTGGAGAACGACGAGAACATAGTTCCCACTGCCGCTGGAATTGCTAGAAACTAATTCTATAGTTGCATTATAAAGGCCGAACAAACCTGAGGGAATAGGACACAAAGGGTTAATGATAAAGATTGGCTTTATTTTGTCACATGTATATCAAAACATACATAATTTTGTGCCAAATTAAATCAGTGAGGGTGTGCTGGGTGCAGCCTGCAAACTTTGTCAGGCTTCTGGCACCAACATAGCATGTCCACAACTCACTAACCCTAACCTATACTTCTAAGAAATGTGGGAGAAAACTGGAGCACCTGGAGGAAACCCAGCAGTGATAGAGAGTACAAACTGCTTACAGACAGCAGCAGGAATTGAACCTTGAACTTACAGCTAGGGCTGTAAAGTGTTGCCTTAACCATTATGCTACCGTGCCACCAGCCCCTAAGCTGTTATGCATAGAATACAAACATAGGACATTGAAACCTACAGCGCATTACAGGCTCTTTGGCCCACAATGTTGTGCCGACCATGTAACCTGCTTTAGAAACTGCCTAGATTTTCCCTAGCACACAGCCCTCTATTTTTCTAAGCTCCATGTACCTATCTAAGAGGCTCTTGAAAGACCCTATTGTATTCGCCTCCACCACCGCTGCTGGCAGTGCATTCCACACGCCCACCACTCTGTGTGAGAAACTTACCCCTGGCATCCCCTCGGTACCTGTTTCCAGGCACCTTAAAACTGTGCCCCCTCGTTTTAGCCATTTCAGCCCCGGGGAAAAAGCCTCTGCCTATGCACGTGATCATTGCCCCTCATCATCTTATACATCTTGATCAGGTCACCTCTCATCCTGCGTCGCTCCAAGGAGAAAAGGCCAAGTTCACTCACCCTGTTCTCATAAGGTACGCCCTCCAATCCAGGCAACATCCTTGTAAATCTCCTCTGCACTCTCTCTATCCTTCCTGTAGTGAGGTGACCAGAACTGAATACAGTACTCCAAGTGGGGTCTGACCAATTTCTTGAGCTGTAACATTACTTCCCGGCTCTTGAACTCAATCTCACGTTTAATGAATACCAACACACCATATGCCTTCTTAACAACGCTGTCAACCTGCACAGCAGCATTGAGTGTCCTGTCGACATGGACCCCAAGATTTCTCAGATCCTCCACTCTGCCAAGAGTCTTAATATTTATATTCTGTCTTCAAATTTGACCTACCAAAATGAACCACTTCACGCTTATCTGGGTTGAAGTCCATCTGCCACTTCTCAGCCCAGTTCTTCATCTTATCGATATCTTGCTGTAACCTCTGACAACCCTCCAGACTATCCACAACACCCCCAATCTTTGAGTCATCAGCAAACTTACTAATCCACCCTTCTACTTCTTGATCCAGGTCATTTATAAAAATCAAAAGAGGAGGGGTCCCTGAACAGGTCCTTGCAGAACACCACTGGTCACCGACCTCCATGCAGAATACAACCACCCTTTGCCTTCTGTGGACAAGCTAATTCTGGATTCACAAAGCAAGGTCTCCTTGGATCCCATGCTCCTTACTTTCTGAAAAGCCTTATAAATTTCTGAATTATAAATGCTTGTATAGATTGGTTGGGCCAAATAGTCTACTGCTGTCCAATATATCTTTGGCAATCCTTTGGATATTGTGATTCATTCTTACATAGATAATTACTTCATTAGGAGTTTGAAGAGATTTGGTATGTCAGCAAATACACTCATAAACTTCTATAGATGAACCATGGAGAGTATTCTGACAGGTTGCATCACTGTCTGGTATGGGGGTGGGGGGGTGGGCTACTGCACAGGACCTGCAGACGGTTGTAAGTTTAGTCAGCTCCATCTTAGGTACTAGCCTACAAAGTACCCAGGACATCTTCAAGGAGTGGTGTCTCAGAAAGGCAGCGTCCATTATTAAAGACCTCCAGCACCCTTTTCTCACTATTACCTTCAGGCAGGAGGTACAGAAACATGAAGGCACATACTCAGCGATTTAGGAACAGCTTTTTCCTCTCTGCCATCATAAATGGACGTTGAACCCTTAAACACTATCTCGCTTTTTTAATATATATTTCTGTTTTTGCATGATTTTTAATCTATTCTATATTATGTATTGCATTGAGCGGTTGCTGCTAAGTTAACTCATTTCACGACACATGTTGGTGATAGTAAACCTGATTCTGATTCTGCATTTCAAGTTTATTTGCACTTGTGGTGTGCTAAATCACTTCATTCGGTTATTGTAGGTCTCTTGTCGCTAATCTAGCAGCAGCAAATTGTTACAAAAGGGAGAAGCACTTGGACCTGAAGGAAAACTGGCAGCTGGTGGAAAAGGCCAGAGTGTATTACATTGCCGTATGTATGATTTCAGTTTCCAGCATGTATTACATTGTTGTATGTCGTGATTTTGTTTCCTGCATGTATTACATTGTAGTATGTCATAATTTCAGTTTCCAGCGTGTTTTACATTGTCGTATGTATGATTTCCATCTCTGAGGTATCATCAGAAGTTTAAATTTCTAGGGTACATTCTTTAATGGAAATGGCAAACTTTACCTGATGTATTTTTATCTCATTTGTCTTAGTTTTAATGTTAACTGCTTTTATCCTTTTAATGTGGGTACTTTGTTTCAGTCAGTGATTACAACAGTTCGATAACAAACATTGCTACCTCAACAGTTTGATCTGAACATCTAAAATAATGAAGGGAACACCAAGTGGTCCATTGAACGTTCTACACAAGGTTACAGAATATCACAATAATCATTTCACAGCAACTCTCCTATACATCAGTAGCATGATCATCTTACTGAAACAAAAACACTGAAATGCTAAGATCAATTCTCTGAGCACCACGACAGAACAATTCAATCCAGGAAATCATTTTGACCAGAAGTGTATTATTACTTGAGATTTTATTTATCTTTGTCCACAAATCTGCACTCTGCAGGAACCATTCCAGTTCACAATTGAAAGTGTGCAAACCAGTGCTGTCTGCTCCAGCTGTGGATTGTTTTATCAGTTATTGGTTCTCTGTCAAAAGGAGAACCTACAACCTGGTATTTTATTTTCCGTATACAGGCATAATTTAGAGAATGGATCTCATTGAGCAGATCTCATGCTCACAGCAGTCCTTAACACATAGGAACAGGATTAAGCCATTCGGTCCATCGAAATGTCCGCCATTCTATCATGACTGACTTATCCCACAACCCCATTCTCCAGCCTTCTCCTTATGACTATTGATACCTTTACTAATCAAGAACCTAACTTATGCTTTAAATATACCAAATGACTTGGCCTTCACAGATTCACAGAATTACACAGATTTACCTCCTGCTAAAGAAATTCCTCCTCATCTCTGTTCTAAAGGAATGTCTTTCTATTCTGAGGCTATATCCCCTGGTCCCTAGACTCCCCTGTTATTGGAAACATCCTCTCCACATCCACTCTATCTATGCTTTCCAATGTCCGCTAGGTTTCAATGATCCACAATTAGAGTCATAGTCATAGAACACTACAGCACAAGAACAGGCCCTTCAACCCATCTAGAGCATGTTGAACCATTAATCTGCCTGGTCCCACCAACTGCACCCAGACCATAGCCCTCAGTACTCTTCCTGTACATGTGCCTAATCTAAATTTCTCTTAATTGTTAAAATCAAACCCACATCCAACATTTCTGCAACTTGTTCCACACTTCAACCACCCTCTGAGTGAAGACATTTCCTCTCGTGTTCACCTTAAACATTTTACTTTTCACCCTTAATCCGTGACCTCTAGTTCAAGTCTCACACCCAACTTGGCTGCATTTACCCTGTCTATACGCCTCACAATTTTGTATACCTCTATCAAATCTCCCCTCAATCTTCTATTGCAGGGAATAAAGTCCTAACCTTTTCAACCTTTCCCTATAACTGAGATCCTGCAATATCCAGTCCCAGCAATATCCTTGTATATTTTCTCTATACCCTTTAAATTTTAATTACATCTTTCTTGCAGGTAGGTGACTGAAGTGGGACACAGTTCTTCAAATTAGGCCTTACCAACCTCTTACACAATTTCAACATAACGTCCCAACTCCTGTACTCCATACATTGATTTATGAAGGCCGATGTGCTAAAAGCTTTCATTACAACCAGATCTACCTGTGACACCAATTTCAAGGAATTATGGATTGATATTCCCAGATCCCTCTGTTCTACTGCACACTTTAGTGCCCTACTGCTCACCATATAAGACCAATCCTGGTTGATCCTTCCAAAGAACAATGCCTCATACTAGTCTGTATTAAATTCCATCTGCCATTTTTCAGCCTATTTCACCAGCTGGTCCAAATCCAGCTGCCACTTTGATAGTCTTCCTAACTGTCCACTGCATCCCTAATCTTGGCATCATTCGCAAGTTTGCTGATCCAGTTTACCATGTTATTTTCTGGATCATTGATATAGATGACAAACAACTTTGGACCCAGTACTGATCCCTGCGGTACAGCTTTAGTCACGTACCTCCCAATCAGAGAAACAACCATCCACAGCCACTCTTTGGCTTCTTCCGCAAAGCCAATGTCTAATCCAATTTACTACCTCATCTTGAATGTCAAGCGACTGAACTTTCTTGACCAAGTGCCTTGTTAAAGTCCCTGTATTGTCTACTGCCTTGCCTTCATCAACTTTCCTACCAACTTCCTCATGACATGACTTACCATGCACAAAGCCATGTTGACTATCCCTAATCAATCCCTGTCTATCCAAATACTTATATACACAGTCCCTTAGAATACCTTCCAATAACTTTCCCAAAACTGATGTCAAGCTCCCTGGCCTATAATTCCCTAGAACCTTTCTTGGAACAACATTAGCTACCTTCCATTCTTCGACACCTTACCCATGGTGAATGATGTTTTAAATATCTCTGCTAGGGCCCCTGCAGTTTTTTCCCTAGCCTCCCACAGAGTCTGAGGGAACACATTGTCAGGCCCTGGGATTTATCCACCCTAATTTTCCTCAGGACAGCAAGCGCCTCCTCTTCTGTAATCTGTATAACGTTCTTCACATTGCTGTCGCTTCACTTCACATCTATGGACTCCATGTCTGCCTCCCAGGTGAATACAGATTTTAAAAAATCTTCACCATCTCTTTCAAATCCATGCATAAATTACTTCTCTGATCTTCTAGAGGATCAGTTTTGTCCATTGCTATCCTTTTGTTCTTAATATGTCTATAGAGGCCCTTAGCTTTCTCCTTCACCTTGTCTGCTAAAGCACCCATATGTCTTTTAGTCCTCCTGATTTCCTTCTTAAGTGTTTTCTTGCATTTCTTATACTCCTCAAGTACCTCATTTGTTCCTGCCTGCTGTACCTGCTATGGATCACCTTTCTTTTCTTAACCAGGCCCTCAATATCTCTCAAAAACCAAGGTTCCCCAAACCTGTTAGCTTTGTCTTTTATTATGACAGAAACAAAAAACACTGTACTCTCAAAATTTCACTTTTGAAGGCTTTCCATTTACCAAATACACCTTTGCCAGATCCTTTCTGATACCATCAACATTTGCCTTACTCCAATTTAGAATTTCAATCCGAGGACCAGAACTGTCCTGTTCCATAATTACCTTGAAACTAATGGCATTCTGATCACTAGATGCAAAGTGTTCCCCTACACAAACATCTGTCGCCTGCCCTGTTTTATTTCCTAATAGGAGATCTGGTATCGCATTCTCTGTTGTTGAGATTTCTATATACTGATTAAGGAAACTTTCCTGAACACATTTGACAAACTCTTTCCCATCCAGCCCTTTTACAGTATGGGAATTCCCAGTCAATATGTGGAAAATTAAAATCACCCAGTATCACAACCTTATGTTTCTTGCAATAGTCAGTGATCTCTTTACATATCTGCTCCTCTAAATCCCACGGACTATTAGGTAATTTATAATATAATCCCATTAACATGGTCATACCTTTCTTATGCCTCAGTTCTACCCACAAAGCCTCACTAGTCAAGCTCTCCAGTCTATTCTGACTAAGCAATGCAGTGACATTTTCCCTGACTAATAATGCCACCCCTCCTCCTTTAATCTCTCCCACTCTATCATAACTAAGACAATATTACCCCAGAACATTGAGTTGCCAGTCATGCCCTTCCTGCAACCAAGTCTCTCTAATGGCTTCAGTGTCGTAATTCCAGGTGTTGGTCCATGCCCTAATATCATCGGCCTTTCCTACACCTTACATTGAAATACACACAGTTAAGAATATTAGTCCCAGCATGCTCAGCCTTTTGATTACTGACTTTGTATGTAGGCTTAGAAACCACTCCAGTATCTGTTCTGGTGCTCTGGTTTCCACCCCCCACCCCCTGGTAACTCTAATATAATTCCCCCCCCCCCCCCACCGTTTAGGTGCAAACCATCCCTTCTGTACAGGTCCCTCCTTCCCTGGAAGGAGCCCAATTGTCCAATAATCTGATCCTCTCACTCCTACACCAACTCCATAGTCATGTGTCAAACTAAATGATCATCATGTCTCTTGCCTCACTAGTAAGTGGCATGGGTTCCAGAGGTCACAACATTGGAGGTAAAGCCCTATAATTTAGCCCCTGATTCCCTGAACTCACTTTGTAGGACCTTGTCACCACTCCTACACATGTAATTGGTACTAATGACATGTACCAATTGGTACCACAACCTCTGGCTGCTCACCCTCCCACTTAAGAATACTGAGAACTTGATCAGAGATGCCCTTGACCCTGGCACTCCAGAGGCACCAAACTATCCGGAAATCTTGTTCTCACCCACAGAACCTCCTTTCTATTCCCCTAACCCACGAATATCCTATTACTACAGCTCATCTCTTCTCCCCCTTCCCTTCTGAGCCATAGAGCCAGATTCAGTGCCAGAGACACGACTGCTGTGGCTTTCCTCTGCTAGGTCATTCCTCTCAACAGTATCTAAAGCAGTATATTTGTTGTTGTAGGGAATGGCCACAGAGTTACTCTGTAGTCCTTGATTAGCAGTGCAACTCTTCCCTTCCTGCCCTCCTATTAACCTCCTTCTCTATATTGTCTAAAACATCAAAACCCTGGAGCATTATACACCAGATAAGTACTTTGTGGAGATTTTGTGCTATATATGATTATATGATATATATGTACAATGTCTGAAATACTTCTTATGGAAATGTTTGTTTGATGAACTTCAATAAAAAAAAAATTACAAAAAAAAATCCTTGGAGCATTAAGTATCCAGTCCCTTCCCTCTCTCAGTCATGTCTCAGTAATGGCCACATCACGGTTCCATGTACTGATCCATGCTCTTAAGTTCATCACCTTTATGTGTAGCACTAAAATAAACACATTTCAACCCATGCATCCTATGGTGTCTATTACCTTGCACCTGCATAATGCTTTCTTACAGGTGTACTGGTCATGACATTCGCATATTTTTGGTGAGATGCTAGGAGAAAGCAGACATTTTTCTACATGTAGGAGAAGAGCATAGTCATTCTTATGGTACTCTGTTCCAATTTACTACACTTTCTAATCTAGCCAAAAGTAAACTGATAGTGAGGGGATAGTTGGTTGATCATGTCAAAAAAGTGTAAAGAAAGGAATCCTCATCTTTATTTTCTTCTGCAACCTGTGATTTCTGATCAATCAGAAGCAAGTATTTTGGTTAACAAGTTATTAAATGGTGTAGTCAACAATATTACTGGATGAAATCTGTTGTGATTATCTGGGTGATGCGGAGATATCAAATAACCCTTTTTGCAATGACAGTAGTTCATATGCCTATTGTTTTTTATACATTTGAACTTCAAAACTATCAGTACCTCCCCTATCTATTTGCTGTAGATTCATGTGTTTAAATCAGTGTCTGGTCTGCTTGTTAAAAAGTGCCCATTGATACTGCCTGCTTGCATAGGCACATGGAAAGATGGAAAATAACTGACAGTTTCAGTTGCCCAAAACTATCAAAGCAACTAGATGGTAGCTTGTTAAAAAGCAGGCATTTGTTAAATACTGAAATGAATTACCTTGTCATTGCTGCCCAAAGGGATCAAAGTTACATACCATTGAAAGAAATAGACCAGTCTCAAATAGCTATTTGTCAATTTGCTTCTCTCTTTGAAATGAAAGTACTATGCAAGCAATAACGCTTACAGCTATCTTCTGCAAATTATCTAATAATTTTCTACCTTGGTAACATCTGCTTCAAGTCCTGATTTTGCACGGTACTGTTGTGTGTGAAGCTACTATGGCACAATAATGTAAAGTGCAGTCATGGAGAATTATATATAACCTCCAAGTGTCATGGATGTATTTATCTTAACATGATCTAAAGATGCAGTCCTTGACACATGTGGCAAATACACAGTGTGAATGGTTACTTGTTTGAAGCTGGTCTATTTGATTATGTGCTCATGTTCCTTCTCTGGCAGAGCTACTTGTTCATTGAGAATAGAGCAGCTGGTGTTAAATGTGACAATTGATTATACAGTTCCTGAGTCCATTGAAAATAATGTTACTTCCCTTCAGCTGGGGGACCACAGTGTTAATGTTTTCTGCAGCCTGGAGCCCGTTAATACTTACTGCTGTGTTCTGGCCAGTCTTAATTGATCGTGCTGTCAAGAGTGGAAGGAAAAAAGGATTGGCACTCGGAATGATCAGATATAAATCAAAAAATCAGATTGTGTACATTCATTGGCAATTGTTAATGTCCTTCACTTTATACCCACAGAAGCAGATGATTTGCAGTCTATTTTAACACAACTCAAAAGAGTGAGGTTCATTCAGAGGAAGATAAAAGCAGTTGTGTTCTGTTGAAGTATTAATGTGGTTAATTTTTCTCTTCAATCTGCAATGTCATCAACATTGCTAAAGCTTTAGGAATTATTTATCTTCTGGCTGATATTAATTCATGGGAAGATATTTATTTTGAAGTATGCAGTTGTGCTGGAATAAATATTGCTGCCTATGGAAATGTTTGTAAGCGTTTTGTTGGATCAGTCAATGAACATAGACACCTCACTTTCCTGTCCTTAGATCTGCTTGAAGAATAAGCTCCTTTACGCTAATGATTTATGCATCTTGGCAGCCACACTTTCGGTGCCTGGTCCTGCATCATGTGATTGTGAAAACTGCATTATTAGACCACTTACTTAGCCTATCCTAGCGACACCTCGAGCAGTAGCAATGCTGTTTTGCAAGAAAAAAATGTTGAACTGGAGCCAAAAGTGCAGTGCAGGCTGTTGCCAGGGAACGCGTCAGAGACATTTAATGAAAAAGCTGATAATAAAAAGGAGAGAGAATTGCACGTTCTCAGGTCCTGTTTGCATTATTGATATTTTAAGTACAATATATTCATTAAAATGGTGAATTTTACAGTTAAATTTTATGCTATATTAGGTTGTTATTCATCTTCTTTCAGAATGTCTTCCTCCCCCACCACCATGCACTCACATAAGCTGTGCAGTGCTGCAGGCTCTATTTTTTGCTCTTAACTGTCTAGGAGTAAGCCTTGTAATTTAATACTGGCTGACAGATGTATTTTTCTGTACTGTCACTCTGAATTAACCCTTTATGCCCCAAATTTACAAGCAAGTTTTTCTACTTGATACGTCAATTCACTCCAAGAGATCTGGGGGTGGAATAAGTCTAGGTCAAGTGTTTTTCTTAAGTAATTGTCTCTCTCAGCTTTGGCTATTAACTGTCCTACCACTGTGAGCATCACCCATCATTTGCCTGCATTTCCTAGATAACATGTTTGATTCATAAGACTTCATACAATACATAGTATAGGTTGTACATGAAGGTCATTAATTTGGGGACTGATACAGGATATCATTTAAGATCAATAAAAACCAATAGAATCTTCTGAGTGACTTTACCATAGCATAGCTACTATGTCCCAAAATTGTGTTTTCTTGTCATCGGTGATACTGCATAGGAAATCTGTATAACTAGAAGCAATGACTTGGAATACTCCTCAACCCTGATTGACCAGCATTGCAGCAATGGGGTTAAGGTGAAACACTTGGAAATTGGAGTCTCTCTGTGCTTGAGTGGATTATTGATTGTTGAATTCAGATGTGTGGCAAATGAGGAAGTACATGAAATGAAAATTGTGCAGATTTGTAACATATTTTCTTCAGAACTGAGGCCAGAAAGCATTCTTTAAAAATGCCCCTTTATTCTTCCAAAAGAACAGACCTTTGGCTAATTGCAAGCATTCCAATGACACTCGAGTCAATTCACTAACTTGCAGAATTAAACTCAGAATATCCTGGAGCATCGTTTACATCTTCTTATACCATAGAGAGAGTGCAGTAAGGAGTGAATAGACTGCTTCCAAACACGTGTGAGGAAAGAGTGAGTAGACTCGGTATGTTATATTCTAGACTCCAGAAGAACAAGAGGAGATCCAACTGAAACATAGAAATCACAAGAGATTCTGCAGATTCAGGAAATCAAAGCAACATACACCAAATGTTGCAGGAACTTAGCAGATCAGGCAGCTTCTATGGAGAGAAATAAGCAGTTGATGTTTTGAGCTGAGACCCTTCTTCAGGATTCATAAAGGGTCCTGATGAAAGGACTGGGTCCAAAACATTGACTGTTTATTCTTTTGCATAGATGCTGTCTGACTGCTGAATTCCTCCAGCATTTTGTGTATGTTCCTCTGAAAAATGGAAAATTCGACACTATTCCACAGGCTAGACGCAAGTAGGATGATGCCCCTCTCTGTAGAGCAAAACCAGGTGTCACCAGAAGATTAAGGGGTGGACAATTTAGGACTAGAGTGAGGAGAATTTTCCTCACTCAGTTAGAGGATAGTGAACTTCTGGTACCCTTTTATTCTATTTTGTGAAAGCTAGATCATTCAGTTTATTCAAATCAGGAATTAATAAGCTCTTAAGTAGTAAAGAATTCCAGAAATGCAGTGATAGTGCATGAATGTGCAGGATATGGATATTGTGTAGACAGAAAGAATTAGGTTAGACGGGCATTTGATTACCATAAGATATAGGAGCAGAATTAGGCCATTTGGTCCATCGAGTCTGTTCTGCCTTTCTATCATGGCTGATCCATTTTGCCTCTTCAGCCTCAGTCTCCTGCCTTTCCCCCCATATCCCTTCATGCCGTGAACAGTCAAGAATCTAACAACCTGTGCCTTAAATATACTTTAGGACTTGGCCTCCAGAGCTGCCTGTGGCAAAGAATTCCACAGATTCACCATTATCTGGCCAAAGAAGTTCCTTCTCAACTCCGTTCTAAAAGGATACCCCTCTATTCTGAGGCTGTATCCTCTGGTCTCAGACACTCCCACCATAGGAGACATCCTCTCCACATCCACTCTATTGAGGCCTTTCACCAATCAATAGATTTCAATCAGGTCACCCCTCATTCTTCTGAATTCTACTGAATACAGGCCCAGAGCCATCGAACACTCTTTATATGACAAGCCATTCAATCCTGGAATCTTTTTCGTGAACCTCCTTTGAATCCTTTCCAGCTTCAGCACATCTTGTCTAAAATAAGGGGCCCAAAATTATTCATAATACTCCAAGTGAGGCCTCACTATTGTTTTATAAAGTATCAGTGTTACATTTTTGCTTTTCTAGTCCTCTTGAAGTGAATGCTAACATCGCATTTGCCTTCCTCACCACAGACTCAACCTGCAAATTAACCTTTAGGGAATCCTACACAAGGACTCCAAAGTCTTTTTGCACCTCAGATTTTCCCTCCATCTGGTAAATAGTCATCCCTTTCATTTTTCTACCAAAGTGCATGACCGTAGACTTCCTGAAAATATATTCCATCTGCCACTTTTATGTCCATTCTTCTAATCTGTCTAAGTCCTTCTGTAGCCTATCTTCTTCCTCAAAACTACTTGCTCCCCCACCTAGCTTCATATCATCTGCAAACTTTACAACAAAGCCAACATTTCCATCGTCCAAATCATTGACATGTAACTTAAAAAGAATCGGTCCTAACATAGACCCCTGTGGAACACCACCAGTCACCGGCAGCCGACCGTAAAAGGCTCCTTTTATTCCATTCTTTGCCACCTGCCATTCAGCCACTGCTTTATCCGTGCTAGAATCTTTCCATGGGTACGTAGTTTGTTAAGCAGCCTCACGTGTGGCACCTTGTCAGAGGCCTTCTGAAAATCCAAGTACACAACATCAACCGATTCTCCTTTGTCTAGTTTGCTTGTTATTTCTTCAAATAATTCCAACAGATTTGTCAGGCAAGGTTTCCTGAGGAAACCATACTGACTATGGCCTATTTTATCATGTGCCTCCACGTACCCCAAAACTACATTCTTAACCATCGACTCCAACATCTTGCCATCTACTGAGGTCACTAATTAGTTTGGCACAACATAGTGAGCCGAAGGGCCTATTACTGTACTGTACCATTCTATGCTGAAAGTGAAGTAGAACACACCATGGCCTCAAAATGGGAGAGCAAATTCGATGGACTAATCAGCTCCCATTCTCATTGTTGTGTTGGTACTATGAGATTGCTGCAGATACACATAACATCTCTTTACATTTTATTTTATGCCAGTGCTGGATTTGAGTGTGGAGAGATACACTTGGGAAATTAAACCAGGGCAGGACATAGATCAGGATCCAGGAGGATATTGTTGAACAGGGGAACTTTGAGATATGAACACATAATTCCATGGAAGTAGTAACACAAATAGATGGGGTAGTGAAGAAGGTGTGCAGCATATTTGCCCTCACCAGCCAAGGCATTGACAGTAGCTGTTGTTACAGTTGTAAAAATTGTTGGTTAGGCTGCACTTGAGAAGCATGTGTGACCTTATAGAGTTGGATAAAATCATAAAGGGTATAGTCAGGGTGAATATACAGTGTCTTTTAATGCCCAGCTAGCGGATCGAGAACCAGAGGCCAAAGATTTAAGCTGAGATGGAAGAGATTTGATAGGAATCTTAAGGGTATATTTTTCACCCAGAGGGTCGTCAGCATATGGAATGAGCTATCAGAAGTGGTTGAGGCAGGTACATTAACACACTTGGACAGGAACATAGTTAGGAAAGGCTTAGAAGGATATGAATCATATGACAGCAAATGGGTTTAGCTTTGCATTTTGGCATGGTTCGGAGGGTCTGTGTAACTCTAGGAGAGATTGGATAACCTTTGGTTACCTTACAACCTTAAAATCAAAGACACCACAAAAAAAATTCTTGTCCTCAGAAAGTATTTGCTTTTCTAGATTGATGTCATCACAACTACTTACTCGTACTCAGATATTTAATAATCTTTGCTTTCAATAATTAACATGAGTATTTTAGTAGATGAGATGTATTCTCTAATGTACACTTTACAGAATTGTGAACTTCCAGGAAGGTGTTTTTTGAAAAATAGTACATTGTGTAAAAGACTCTTGAAGGGTTACTCTGTCTTCCATGTATGTTAGGAATATTATCGCATTTTAAATGTCTACAGTATTTAATTATTTTAATAGAAAGCTAAACTAAATTAATTTAGCTTCTGCTATTGCCCCAGCATCAGAGATGATCTTTTTTAAACAGGTAAAGAAATGCATAAATTCAAAAATCAATGTGCAAACCATAGGAGATGTATCAGCTAATTTAGCCTTCAGTGGATGACAGGGACATGATCACATGATTTACCATGGTAGAGAATTTAAGATGTAATTTATCCATCAAGACATAAAGCATTGTACTATTATTTGTCCCTTCTAATCTTAAACAAAGCTGCTTGGATATGGTTTTTAATGACTTGTAGGCAGATTAATTCTTCCAGTTCTGAGAGCAATGATGTATTCAAAAACATCTTTCTGGACCTGAGAATTAAAGCTTATAGATTATTGCTGTGAAATTATTAAAATAGAAGTGTAGAATAGAAACATAGAATTAAAAAGACCAACACACCTTAGAATCATAGAGTTGTACAGCATGGGAAAAGGCCCTTCAGCCCATACATATCCATAGCAACCAAAATGTACGTTCAAGCCCATTTCCCAGCATTTGGCAGAGAGCCTCTAAACTGTTGTCATCCATATACCTGTTCACAGACTTCATAAATTTGCCCTATGTACCTGCCTCAACCACGTTCTCTGGCAGCTAGTTCCATATATCTAACCTCTGGTGTGTTTTTAAAAAAAAAACGCCCCTCAGGTTCTATAAACTTTTCACCTCAAATCTTAAAATTATGTCTTCTAGTTTTTTGATTTCCCCAGTCCTGGGAAAATAAGCCTATTCACCCTATCTATGATTTTATATACAGTGCTTCTATCAGAGTACACCTCAGACTCCTATGCTTTAATTAGTAAAGGCCCAGCCTGTCTAACTCAGACCCTCTTGGTGACTTTTGTGTGTGTTGCTAGTTCAATAATAGGTTGTTTTGTATAACACCTTTCACGATGGTGAGATTCATTTCATCAGATGATTGGAATTGGTTTATTATTGCTACATATACTGAGATATACTGAAAATCTTGTCTATTCATACAGATCACTTTATTACACAGTACATTGGGTTAGAATAAGGTAAAATAATAACAATACAGAATAAAGTTTAATAACGATAGAGGAAGTGCAGTGCAGATAAAACAAGGTACAGGATTATAATAAAGTTGATTGTGAAGACAAGGTTCAATCTTATGATACTAGGGAATATTTAATAGCCTTATAACAGTAGGATAGAACCTGTCCTTGAGCTTGGTGGTATGTGCTTACAGGCTTTTTCTATCATCCTCGACTTCATTGAGATAGACAGGAGCATATACACTGCTCCCCCTCCTGAAGTCAATGACCAGCTATTTTGTTTTACTGACACTGAGGGAAATGTAATCACAATTAAGAGCTAGGCAAAAGCAGTTGTTTTAAGAGGGATCACATGTTTGATTGAAGGAGTGAGTATTGTGAAAGAGGGAGGGGTAGGTGGAAGCTGAGCATATCATAGGGAGGTTGAGGTAGGGAATGTGAACCCATGAAGAACTTTAAATTTGAGGATGTAATGAAACCCAACCCATGATTGAATAAGAATATGCAATCTGTGAACATATGCTTCAATATAAGACCATAAGACATGGGAGCAGAATTAGGCCATTCAACCCATCAAGTCTGCTCTGACATTCCATAATGGCTGATCCCAGATCCCATTCAACCCCATATACCTGTCTTCTCACCATATCCTTTGATCAGGAAACGATCAACTTCGGCTTTAAACATACGCATGGACTTGGCCTCCACCGCAACCTGTGGCAGAGCAATCCACTACTCTGACTAAAAAATAATGTGCTGTTATATTCAAGACATCTTGAAATGAATGCCAACATTCCATTTGCCCTCCTCACCACAGATTCAACCTGCAAGTTAACATTTAGGGTGTTCTCCAGAAGGAATCCCAATTCCTTTTGCATCTCAGTTTTTTGGATTTTTTTCCTCATTTAGAAAATAGCCTGCACATTTATTTCTACTACCAAAGTGCATGACCGTGCATTTTCCAACATTATATTCCATTTGCCACTCTCTTGCCCATCCTCCTAATCTATCTACGGCCTTCTGCAGCCTACCTGTTTCCTACTGACATACAGTAGGAATCCAGTGGATTTGATTAGATGATTTATTTGAAAATGAGCTGTATTGCTGCCAAAGGATATTTAAAGTTGTAGCCAATTGGAAGCACTGTAGGCTTGTCCTGTTTGTTACATAACACAGAAGGCCACCTGGTGGAATTATCCCAACCAACCCACACTACCCAACCCAGTCCTCAAGCCTACTGATCTGGAGTGGAATTGGGCAGTTCACAATTGTTCCACAAGGTGGAGCATTTTGTGACAGCAGAATGTCCTGCTTGATCCTCCCCTTCAAGTTACCTGTACTGCAAACATATTGCAGATCTCTGTTCTGATGGGGGTAAATGCAGATTGATAAAATGTAACTGAAAGGGAAGGGCAAGGAAAGAGTTTGTATGATCTGCTTGTTGCTTAGATTTGATTAATCCAATAATCAATTAGATTTTGTAGTTAATTTCAGTTAATAAGTGATTTGTGCCAGAAAATCTTTTGTTCATTCTTCTTTTCCTTAATTCAAACGTGTCCTGTTATATTGCTCTTACTGACAATTTTTTTTTATAGAGATGTCAAGTAAAGGTGAGTAGACAGGAATTTAGTTGCTTTCCTATCTATGGGCTTCATATCAAAATAAATCCTGCATTACATACAGTTTGAATTAGCCAATTCTTCTCTTCCTTAATATTTTAAATTTCTTCAGTACTTGTTTGATCTTTATGCATTCATCATTGGCAAAAAGAATCATGGACAATATAGTCTTATTAACACAGTTGTTCAGGAACAGGACATGATATATTTGTAAAGGCCTCCTTGAATGTGGTGCACATGAGTTAGATCACAATTACAATTAGAGTACTGTCTTCGGTTTGGTCACCTAATTTAGGAAGGGTGTGACAGTCTTAGAGAAGGTGCAGAAAATGTTAAGTAGAATTGTTACTGGTATAAGGAAATTCAGCTATGAGATTAGATGAGACAAGCTAAGATTTGTGTCTTTGTACAAAGAAAACGGAGAAAAGACTGAATAGAGATCGTGTACTTGTACTTTCTTCTTGTACTACTGCAATATATGTGTGGAATAGTCTGTCTGAATTGCAGACAAACTTTATTGTATTTTGATATATGTGACAATAATAAGCAGAGCTCTAATTGTCTTGGCGATAGGAATGTTACGATCCCCGTAACTGGGTCACTTACCAGCAAAGATAGAGAGGTCCGCTGAAGTCTGATGGTACTATTTTTAAACGTTTTTATTTATAAAGGGGCACAAAAGTAAGGTTAATACAAACATTCAGATAATATACGTCGTCAATACTCAATCTAAAGCGTGGGTATAGTAATAATCAACAATAAGAAGTGGCTCTATCGTTTTGTCTAGGGGTAAAAATATTGTCCGATGGCAATATGAAAGTCTCGCCAGTTCATACAGGCTTTTAGCCGTTTGGGGACCGCTGGGTTTTCACTGGTTGGAGAGAGAAAGAATTTTGGTGAGAAAATAAACTTGCCAGCCTTTTGGACTCAAATCGTTGAATCGGAAACGTGGGTTCCCCATTGTCAGTTCAAAGTCCTTTTCGGGGTTATCAGCCACTCGTTCCCCAAGCTAGGGGAACCGAACCACACGTGGCTCCCGAACAGCTTCCCGTCATCAAGGGAGCGATGAGCAATGGTGTCTCCTTCTGGTGCGTCGCTGGGGTACTGCCTCCTGCAGTCCCCTTTTTATCGTGACTGGCAGATTTGTAGATGTCAATCGAGGTAGGGTGATACAATCCCCACCCCACATTGCCCGAGGGTGTCCATGTCCCTGATAGCTGGCACGTAGTATAGAGTCGCAATTCACACAGGTGTCTCTAAGAACAGTGGTCAAATCCGTTGCATTGTCTGTCATTTCCTGGGTCCAAGACCTGAATTAATAGCGATCTTGCGATTCTCCGGAAGGAGGGGGCTGGTCCCGCACCCTTCGGCCCCTCAGAGCTGTGGTACATTCATAACAGGAAGCAGAGGGTAATGGTCAAAGGATGTTTTGCTGTATATGTTAATATGTTGTGGTATATGTTAATAATGGATGTGAATGCAGAAGGAATGGTTTGTAAGTTCACAGATGACATGAAAGTTAACACTATTGTAGATAGCAAGGAAGATTGTGTACAGCTATGGTGGGCTATAGGTCAGGTTTAAAACTTGAACAGATATTTTAACTTCAAAATCTATATAATTTTGTTATACCTAATGACCATTTCTGTCATTGGACTTAAATCATAAATATGCTTAAAAGTGTTAGCACGTTTGAAATGACTGCAGTTTGGAGAAGTGAACCCAAAAATGAAAGCTGTATCACTTCTCCAACTGATCAAACAATCACTTAAGAATGCAGAAGCAAGCTAATTGTAATGAAGGATACAGAATGAACAAGCAAGATCATGTCCCTCAGTAATTTCTGTGTGTCAAGAAAGCAAACTCCAAGTAGGTTTAGCAACAGTTGAACATAAGTAGCCAATGAGGAATGCGTTAGTGGAATGTTTTGCCCATTGGGCATTGAGTGGGGAGAAGTATTCCCATTGCAAAATCTTTTACAACATCAAGTCTGTTTTGGGATACTGTATTCAAAAATCACTGATATCATTTCTAACATAACTTTCTTACTATAAATGTGGTAACATAATGCACAATAGGGATCTGAAACCAAATCAGCAAAATAAGATTGCAATGTACACTTAAATTTCCTAACTACCACATTTTCTGTAGTTACTAGTGTTATATATTGTCATTTATAATAGGAATTTCAATGAGAGACACTTGAAATATTTGCAATGCAACAAATATTGAATCACTCCTAATGTTTACAATTGTTTATAATAAATGGTTAAAACAAAGAAATACATTCTGGCCAGCGGTCAGCTGAAGAATGCTGCCAGTATCTAGACTGATGAGGGCTTCCAGCACCCAGACCAGTTTCAAATATTTTGCAGCATTTGCTTTCTATTTTGTCATTAAAAATAAACAGAAGACCATAAGACATAGGAGTAGAATTAGGCCATTCGGCCCATTGAGTCTACTCCACCATTCCATCATGGCTGATCCCAAATCACACTCAACCCCATACATCTGCCTTCTCTGTAAGGGGAATTCTGAGGCTATCAGGCAGGTAATTGGAAGCTTAAA
Source organism: Hemitrygon akajei (assembly GCF_048418815.1). Classification (NCBI taxonomy): domain Eukaryota; kingdom Metazoa; phylum Chordata; class Chondrichthyes; order Myliobatiformes; family Dasyatidae; genus Hemitrygon; species Hemitrygon akajei. Next base: position 70,192,537 of record NC_133144.1, on the reverse strand, counting down.
TTGGGAACAGATGTTTTCAGGGGAAAGTACGGAAGAAATGTGGCAAATGTTCAGGGGATTTTTGAGTGGAGTTCTGCATAGATATGTTCCAATGAGACAGGGAAGTTATGGTAGGGTACATGCATCGTAGTGTACAAAGGCTGTAATAAATCTAGTTAGGAAGAAAAGAAAAGCTTACAAAAGGTTCAGAGAGCTAGGTAATGTTAGAGATCTAGAAGATTATAAGGCGAACAGGAAGGAGCTTAAAAAGGAAATTAGGAGAGCCAGAAGGGGCCATGATAAAGCCTTGGTGAGCAGGATTAAGGAAAACCCCAAACGTTCTACAAGTATGTGAAGAACAAGAGGATAAGACATGAAAGAATAGGACCTTTCAAGTGTGACAGTGGAAAAGTGTGTATAGAACCGGAGGAAATAGCAGAGGTACTCAATGAATAATACAGTATTCAGTATGGAAAAGGATCTTGGTGATTGTAGTGCTGACTTGTAGTGGTCTGAAAAGCTTGAGCATGTAGATATTAAAAAAGAGGACGTGCTGGAGCTTTTGGAAAGCATCAAGTTGGGTAAGTCGCCGGGACCGGATGAGATGTGTGGAGGGCTGTCAGAGGTTACAGCAGGACATTGATAGGATGCAAAACTGGGCTGAGAAGTGGCAGATGGAGCTCAACTCAGATAAGTGTGAAGTGGTTCATTTTGGTAGGTCAAATATGATGGTGGAATATAGTATTAATGGTAAGATTCTTGGCAGTGTGGAGGAGCAGAGGGATTTTGGGGTCTGAGTCCATAGAACACTCAAAGCAGCTGCGCGTGTTGACTCTGTGGTTAAGAAGGCATATGGTGTATTGGCCTTCATTAATTGTGGAATTGAATTTAGGAGCCAAGAGGTAATGTTGCAGCTATATAGGACCCTGGTCAGACCCCACTTGGAGTACTGTGCTCAGTTCTGGTCGCCTCATTACAGGAAGGATGTGGAATCCATAGAAAGGGTGCAGAGGAGATTTACAACGATGTTGCCTGGATTGGGGAACATGCCTTATGAAAACAGGTTGAGTGAACTCGTCCTTTTCTCCTTGGAGCAAAGGAGGATGAGAGGTGACCTGATAGAGGTGTACAAGATGATGACAGGCATTGATCGTGTGGATAGTCAGAGGCTTTTTCCCAGGACTGAAATGGTTGCCACAAGAGGACATAGGTTTAAGGTGCTGGGGAGTAGGTACAGAGGAGATGTCAGGGGTAAGTTTTTCACTCAAGAGAGTGGTGAGTGCGTGGAATGGGCTGCTGGCAATGGTGGTGGAGGCGGATACGATAGGGTCTTTTAAGATACTTTTGGATAGGTACATGGAGCTTAGAAAAATAGAGGACAATGGGTAAGCCTAGTAATTTCTAAGGTAGGGACATGTTTGGCACAACTTTGTGGGCCACAGGGCCTGTATTCTGCTGTGGGTTTTCTGTGTTTCTATTGTTACGGATTCAAGCAACAATAAATATATGAGTTAGGCAGGGGTTTTTATAACAAATAACACGTTTATTAAACACTGAAAACAAACCCCCCAAAAGTAAACAAATCTCTAACGTAACCGGAAATTCACTGCTGTGCGGCAGCTTAAACAATTCTTAAAGCGATGTTGCAAAAACAGTTCTTCAAAGTAGTATTGCAAAAGTTCAAAATTCTTACAGTCCATTTAAGGGAGAGACTTTTTAAGACGATTTAAATTCTCTTTCACGTCGCGTTGTTGCAGTTCCCAGTCGAACTACTTTTCCCAAGAATAATTTTACGAAGGTGAAGTGAAACGGCTTAAAGGCACTGACCTTTCCTTTACACAACTGTTCCCAATCCTTTCTGCTATTTCACAGGAATTAACACGAGAACAGTCAACGAATTCCTTCCGAATAAGGATCAAACAAGGTCAAATCTGTTTCACCGTCGAAATCGACTTCCCTCGATCTTTTAACTCCCGAACTCCGATCTTCACTCTCCACTGATTCTCAACTAGCAGTAATATACAGAAACTGCTGGCAATGACCTTTTAAACTTTAGGCATTAAATAAAACTTCATCTTTCAACTAAACTGCGTCATAACATTAAATCATGCAGTGGCATGAAGTCAACATGGCAAATCCAGCCACGAACTGCCCCTCCTCACAGGGAGGGGTCCTTCTTTTATACCCTGTAAAAAAAAACTGTCACATGACCTCTACTGGCAGGAAAATGACGTCACTCCACCATCACAAGACCATTACCTCAAGTCCAGTATAGCTTCAACACCTGTCACGTGACAAGTACACCACTGTCACGTGTCACGGGTACGTAACACTATATACAACACTTGTTCTTTCACCTCCACCCTCACCAAACAGCCCTTTCAGGTGAAAGAGAGAAAGATTGACATGCAGCACCTTCATTCTGGTGTGTTGCATTAGATCATATATGTCAAACTCAAGGCCCGGGGGCCAAATCCGGCCCGCGGTGGAATTATCTTTGGCCCGCGAGGTAATATCTAATTACTATTAAAGCTGGCCCCAGTAATCGAAGCGCCTATGGCGTATGATATGGCTAATGCTGAGTTTATTCAGGTACCAGGTTTTCAGGGTTTTTAGTGTTTATTCGGCAGTCTTCTTTATAAGAAACGGAATTTGTAAAGTGAAACACTTTGTAGTTATAGCAGAGACTGAGACACATGAGAGCAGGCTGAGAAAACGGAGGCAACGAAAGCTGCGTTCGCACGCGTCCGACTGATCCAGCCTGCATGAAGCTGCATTTTGCTCAATCCGGCCCGTGACCTAAAATGAGTTTGACACCCCTGCATTAGATGGAAGTGATTTAGCCTCCTCTTTATCATCGATACCAAGTGTAGGCCAGGTGACCATTTTGTAGAATGCCTGCACTCTGTCTTCAACGACCATCTTGAGTTTCCAGTTGCATGTCAGTTCAACTGCGCATTCCCACACCAATTTTTCTGTCCTTTGCCTTCTCCATCTCTACAGTGATGCTAAATGCAAACTAGAAGAGCACCTCATAATTTGTATGGATAGTCTATGACCCAGTGGTACAAACATTGAATTTCTAGTTTCAGATCACCACCCACTCCCTTGTGTTCCTTTGTCATTCTCACCCCTCTGCCTAGGATATCTCCCCTTTTACACAAAATTCTGCAGATGGCAATCTTTTAGCTTTTTAGTTGTCTACGGTCGGCTTTTAAAGGCATCTCAATCCTCTGGCTTCCCACTAATCTTTGCCATACTGTATGCCTTTTATTTAGTTTTTTTTGCTGTCCCTTGACTTGCATCGTGAGCCACAATACCTGATCTTCCTGCCCAGGGATGAAATTCGACAATATCTCAAATTACTCCCAGAAATTCTTGCCATTGCTGCTCTACCATCATCCCCAGTAGTGTCCTATCCAATCAACTCTAGCTCCCCCTCAAGCCTCTGTAGTAACCTTTAATTAATTGTACTAATGTTAAATCAGATATCAACTTCTATCTCTACAGGGTAAGTTTCATATTATGATCATGCTCAGCTAAAAGGTTCCTTCACCTTAAAGCTCTCTGATCAGGTTTGCCTAATTAAACAAGATCAAATCCAGAACCTACCTGTTCCCCAATGATACTTCACATATTCTTTTTCTTGTGCTCCACTCCCAACCCGATTTTTCCAGTCTACCCACATATTCAAGACCCCCATGGGCACTGTAACATTGCCTCTGTCACATGTCTTTCCTGTTTCCTGGTGTATTTTATAAGCCATAGCCTAACCACTATTCAGAGGCCTGTACTCTCATCATCAACCCAGAACATTACCCCTACCCTCTTTGCTTCCATAGGTGTTGCTTGTGCTGAACATTACCAGCAAGCAAAAGATCAATATTTTCTCCCAGAGTGAGGTTGGTTTTGGACAGTTGCTAAACAGTTGACATTTTAGAAAGAAAGAAAACTAGAAACAAAAATGTTAGAAATACTCAGCAGGTCAGGCAACATCCATGGAGAAGGAAACTTAATATTTCAGAAAAACGGCCTTTCATCAGAATTGTTGGAGAATCCTGCACGCTGTGCAATCTGAGAGAGATGTAATGATGAATTCAGTCATTCAGAAGTAAAATGCTGCCAGTTCTGGAACTGAAAGACCTAATTGTGAAATACGGTTTTTTACTCAAAGATTAACAAAATATTGTTAGCTAAAATATTAAAACAACTAATAACATGGATAAAGTTCCAAATCTGTTATAATGTCTGAATCTTCTGCATCTGAGAGTGGGTGCTTGTACTTCTGATTCAGAAATCACATCTTTGGTTACATCCACAGCTTTTAGATTATAAACCATTTTGATCAGAAAAGAGGCTACAGTAGGAAAGAGAAAACTCCCATTAAGTTAAATATTTAATTTTGATGTTCTATGAATAAGCAGCTTTACTCATTGTGACGTGATGGCAGTCTCATCAAAATACTTGACAGTGGAGCACTTTTATGATTTTTGTGTTTACTTTCTATTACAATGTGACCCTGCTATTTAAGCAAGTGTTATTCTACACATTGTGGCTTTAGTCTCGTTGTTCGGTGATTTGTTTTATTCATGGTACTTTTTTGTTTCAATTTCTTGGATTGAACACGAGTTTCCATTTTGATGTTATGCATATTTGATTTACAAAGATTTGATAACTTTCTGTATCGACATAACAAACTGGTTGAAATATATGCAGGATTATTTTTAAGTGAAAATACCATGAAAATGACAAGCAGAAGAATAAATAGGAAAAGTAGTGATTATATTGTCAAGTGCATCATGCTGTGAGAACAAATTGCCATTAGTTGTGCTAAGAGCCTCTGAACACATTTACCAGCAATAAAATAAATTAAAAAGAGGTTTCAGCTGATCTATTAGAAATTTATAATTATTCACCATGTCTTCCTGGTAGATTATTTTTAACCATTGATTTAAGTGGTAGAGGCAGCTTCGATTTTGTCATTTAAAAAAAAAATTGGATAAGTATATGGACAGAAAAGGAATGGAGGGTTATGGGCTGAGTGCAGGTAGGTGGGACTAGGTGAGAGTAAGCGTTCGACAAGAACTAGAAGGGCCGAGATAGCCTGTTTCCGTGCTGTAATTGTTATATGGTTATATATGATAGAGGTATACAAGATATTAAGAGGAATAGATAGAGTGGACAGCCAGTTCCTCTTCCCCAGGGCACCACTGCTCAATACAAGAGGACATGGCTTTAAGGTAAGGGGTGAAAAGTTCAAGTGGGATATTAGAGGAAGTTTTTTTACTCAGAGAGTGGTTGGTGTGTGGAATGCACTGCCTGAGTCAGCGGTGCAGGCAGATACACTAGTGAAATTTAAGGGACTACTAGACAGGTATATGGAGGAATTTAAGGTGGGAGGTTATATGGGAGGCAGGGTTTAAGGGTCAGCACAACATTGTGGGCCGAAGGGCCTGTACTGTGCTGTATTGTTCTATGTTCTATGAGTCAGTTACTGAATAGCATACCATGATGAATCAAAAACCCAAATTAAATACATATTTTTCTATATAACCCATGAAAGAAAGAAAATGAAGTCTTGCATCATTATCAGGCAGTGAATGAATTAGTTTTCTCCAGGCTACGATAGTAAATTCCTGATCATAGTCATTTGTATGTTAACAATAACCTTGAACTTCATTTCTGTGAACAAAAGTTCAATAAGTATAAAACAAACTATTTGAATTCTAAGCACTGGTGTAACAATGACATGATTTTGCAAATAGTGAATTTGTTCTATGAGTAAACTGCAAGGTTGTCTTGATCCAAAAATTAATGAGATTTTTTTAATATTCCCCATTCAGCACACATGATTATCTGTACTGATTTGTTTTGAATTTTATGTGTCACCCACTACATCATTTCCTTTATAACTGCATCATTCATGTCCATCAGAGGGAAGAAGAAAGTCTGCATGTAACTTTTTATCACACAATAGAATTAATTGAAAAAAGATGTAATCCAAGCTTCTCCTGTGAGATGTAATGTATTTCTGCTTGTGCTTTCATTTCCTTTGATTCATTTTCTATTTTAAAAATATTCTCACTGTCCAGTAAAGTGCTTCTACTTCCATTTTGCCATTAGAGTTCCTTTACTTTTTCTTACAACCATAAGTAGATATCCTTGTGTTTTTCAGTAACACCTTATTTTGTTTTAACAATTAATGTTGGGTCCCTACACACAATGTGAACCAATTTTGAAAAGGCTCTTCTGGAATGTCAGGTAGGCACTTTGCTCAGCATGGAAGAGATGGGCTCAAAGGCCTGTTACTGCACTGCTTTTCTTTGTGACTCTGGCAAATCAAAATCCACCATGTCTTAGACTGATAGTTTCACTTCAATCTTTCTAATCTGAAACTGTATCTCTGGTAATGTAAATTGGCATTCCCATAGTTCTACCATTGTTAATATTGAAATATACTTAAATTGTCTTAAGCTTTTCAGTTATCATAATTTCAAAGGCTTCAAAGGTACAGTTAATGTCAGAGAAATGTATAAAATATACATCCTGAAATTCTTTTCCTTTGAAAACAGAGGAGTACCCCAAAGAATGGATGACAGTTAAATGTTAGAACCTCAAAATCCCCCACAGCTCCTCCCTTCCATGCATAAGCAGCAGCAAAAGCAATGAGCCCCCCTACCCCACCAGCAAAAAAACAAAGGTGCCTCTGACCAAGCACTCAAGCATACAGCAAAGCATCAGTAAAGACACAGATGCAGTACACCAAAGACTACACGTTCACCCGGTATTCAACATACCACAGACTCTCTTTCCCTAATGAGGGAAAAAGAGGTGTCCCCATTTTCACTGCAAAAGGGGATACATAACAAACAACTCGCTGATTTACAATGCTAAAAGTCTCTTGCATCGCTTCTTCCAAGCTCTGTGCCCAAAGATCTTCAGTCTGTGGACACATAGCCAGCAGCCAGCTTGCTGCTTTCGATCTTCTGTCTCCCATGATGAACCAAGCGGCGGCACTGACCTCGAGTCCGCCCGCCTCCAGAGCCACGAAATCCCAAAACCCTGAAGGTGCCTAGTCTCCTAGGCCACGTCCTTGGCATATCAAATAGCGGCCAGTCATTAGACCCCGAGAGTGGGTCCCATTCCTGCAAAGAACCAGAGTCAGTGCGTAACTCCAGGTCAGGGTTTTCAAAAGAGCCTTGAAAGAGAAAAATAAAGATATTGAAGATAGAAATAGACCTGTCTCCAAAGATGCAGGTAAAGGATCGCCATGAGGTGCCATCGTTTTCCTAAGCTCCTAATTATAATCAAAATCAATAAATTCCAATAGCACATTATGCTGTACCACATATTAAAGGTCCATTGCAACGATTTGTTAGTACTAGAGCTGAAATTAAAACTGATGATTGGTAATTAGGAAATATAATTTCAAAATGTTCCATGACTATGAGATTATGGGTTTTTGAGTAAGGTACAGTGAACTGTCCTCTTCAGCTGTTAATATGAAACCATCAGACATAGGAGCAGAATTACTAGTTCAGCCCATCAAGTCTGCTCTTTCTTTCCATCATGGCTGATTTATTATCTCTCAATCTCGTTCTCCTACCTTCTCTCTGTAATCTTTCATACCCCCTGACTAATCAAGAACCTATGAACTATATCTATCTAATATATCTAATGACTTAGCCTCCACAGCCATTGTGGCAATGAATTCCACAGAACGACCACTCTCTGGCTAAAGAAATTCCTCCTCATCTCTATTCTAAGTGGACATCCCTCTATTTTGAGACTGTGCCCTGGGTTCTAGACTCGCCCACTATAGGAAACATCTTCTCCACTTCCACTCTTTCTAGGCCTTTCAGTATATAACATAGAACATAGAGCACAGAAATTTGCAGCATATTACAGGCCCTTGGGCCCACAATGTTGTGCCGACAATGTAACCTACTCCAGAGATTGCCTAGAATTTCCTTAGCGCTTAGCCCTCTATTTTTCTAAGCTCCACTTACCAATCTAAGAGGCTCTTAAAAGACCCTATTGTTTTTGCTTCCACTGCCACCGCCGGCAGTGCATTCCATGTACCCACTACTCTCTGTGTGAAAAATTTTCCCCTGACATCCTCTCGGTACCTATTTCTAAGCACCATAAAACTAGGCTCCATTGTGTTAGCCATTTCAGCCCTGGGAAAAAGCCTCTGGCTATCCACGTGATCAGTGTCCTTCAACATCTTATACACCTCAATCAGGTCACCCCTCATCCTCTGACTTCAAATTGGATCTACAAAATTGAACCACTTCGCACTTATCTGGGTTACTGTACATTTCCAAACCAAAAGACGTAGATGAACCAGGAGGTACGTCACCTGCTGAAGGCTAGATCTGTGGCATTCAGGTCTGGCAACCCAGGTCTGTACCAGAAAACCAGGGATGATTGGCAGAGGGCTATTTCAAGGGCAAAGAGACCATTTTGAACGAGGTTGGAGGCGACATTGAATGTACGGCAACTCTGGCAGGGTCTGCGAGACATTACTTCCTACAAAGTGAAACCCAGTAGCATGAATGGCAGCGATGCTTCACTACCAGGTGAACTCAATGCCTTCTATGTACACTTTGAAAGGGAGAAAACACCTACAGCTGTGAAAATCCTTGCTGCACCTGATGACCCTGTGATCTCCATCTCAGAGGCCGATGTTAGGCTGTTGTTAAAGAGAGTGAACCCTCACAAGACAGAAGGTCCCAATTGAGTACTTGGTAAGGCTCTGAAAACCTGTGCCAACCAACTAGCGGGAGTATTCAAGGATATTTTCAACCTCTCATTGCAATGGGCTTCAAAAAGGCAACAATTATGCCAGTGCCTAAGATGAATAATGTGGGCTGCCTCAATGACTATCGCCCGGTAGCACTCACGTCGACAGTGATGAAACACTTTGAGAGGTTGGTCATGATTAGACTGAACTCCTGCCTCAGCAAGGACCTGGTCCTATTGCAAGTTGCCTATTGCACAATAGGTCAATGGCAGATGCAATTTTTTTTTGTAATTTATTTTTTTATTGAAGTTCATCATCAAACAAACATTTCCATAAGATGTATTTCAGACATTGTACATATATATTATATAATCATATATATCACAAATCTCCACATAGTATTTATCTGAGGTATACACTTATAGAAAAGAGTGGAAAGAAAAAACAAGGAAAAGGAAAAAACTACGGTATGTACAAGTAGGGAGTGATTTTTTTTTACAACATATTCATTGATTTGTGAGAATAAAATCAGGCCTATGAGGCATTATGTAGTTAAACCATTTTTCCCAATATGAATCAAATTGTTCCAGCTTATGATTAACAGATGCTGTTATCTTCTCCATTTTGTAAATGTCCATTGTAATTTCCATCCATGCATTTAAAGTTGGGCTCTCCTGTGATAACCATTTCCTAGTAAGTGTCTTTTTACCAGCCACCAACATTAAATATTTATCTCTCTTCAACCATTCTTAAGGCATATACCCAAAATATATGGTCTTACTCTCTAAGGGTATTTCACATTTAAGGATGTCTTGTAGGGCATTGTGTATCCCCCTCCAATAGTTTTTGATAACAGGGCAGTCCCAAAAAATATGATAATGATTTGCATTTTGATTTCCACAATTTCTCCAGCAAACAGGGAGGTTACTATCATAATGGGATTTCTGAGAGGGTGTAATAAAATGTCTTATCAAGTTTTTCCATCTGAACTCCCTCCATTTCTGTGAAGGTATCAAGGTATATTTGGTACACTTCCATTGATACCTCCATATTATTGTCCATTCTTCCTCAGATATAATTATCCCTCCTTCCTTCTCCCATTTTGTTTTAATGTATGAAGTCGAATGTGTTTTAAGATTTGACAACCCCTTATACATGCTTGAAATGATTCTACTACCATTACCTGAATTATATGCTTTTCTAAATAGCTCTATCAAGCATGTACTTGCCTTGGTTACATTTTTAAGCGTCTTATTAACATATTGTATCTGTAAATACCAATAAAAATCTTGTTTTTCTAATAAGTGTTTCTCTTTAAGCATTTCAAAACTAAATGGTGTTCCTTTTTCATTATGTTGCAAAGAACTGTTATTCCTTTAGCTGTCCAGTTCTTAATCTAGCATCCAATTTATTTGCTGTAAAATCCAAGTCATATGCACACTATTTAAGAATTGCAATTTCTCCCTCTAGATTATATTTTTTTTTATAGTCGTTTTCCATATTTTAAGAGTCCATTTCACCCATGGGTTATCAATAGTATTTATGTACCTTTGCCGGTTGTTATCAGCCAAAATTGCATGTATGGGGATGGGAAGTACCCGCTCCTCAACGTTTTTCCGTTGAGCATCATACGATGGGTTGCACCAACATATCACAGCTCTCAACTGTGCTGCAAAATAATAATCTCTAAGAGAAGGTAGGCCCCATCCCCCCTTTTCCTTTGCTAATTGCAAAGTTTTGAGACGAACTCTAGGCCTTTTACCTTGCCAAATATACCTTGATAACATCTTGTTCCATTCATTGAATTGATTTTGATTAATCTCTATTGGTAGGGTCTGAAAGAGATATAACAGTCTGGACAGTATATTCGTTTTAATAGACTCAATCCTTGAACTGAGACTGAAAAAAGGAATCAGGTTCCATCTTGCCATATCTTAATTTTTTTATATAAAGGCTGATAATTACATTCTGATAATTTTGCCAAATCTTTTGGCATAATGATGCCCAAATATTTGAAAGACTCTGTGTGCCATGCCCAGGGATATCTACTTTCAATTTCTCTTGGTGGGCTATAGTAATATGAAAGTAATTGGGTTTTATCTATGTTGATCTTGTGTCCTGATAATTGACCATATTGTTCAAAGGATTGCATCAATTTAGGTAAAGAGTATGTTGGCTGCCCTAGATAGATCAAAATGTCATCCGCGTAACAAGCCAATTTATGCTCTATCCCTTTAATAGTAATTCCCCTGATATCTTCATTTTGTCTGAAGTATTGAGCTAATGGTTCCAGATATAATGTGAAGAGTAGCAGTGACCATGCACAACTCTGTCTCGTGCCCCTTTCTAGAGTAAGACTATTTGATAAATATCCATTGATTTTAATCCTAGCAATAGGGTTGTCATATAGTGTCTGTATAGTTTTAATAATTGTGTCTTGGAAACCAAATCTATGTAAAACTCTGTAAAGAAAATTCCAATTAACCGAACCAAATGCCTTTTCAGTGTCCACACTTATCACTATTGCTTCGACTTTATTTTTTTGTATATGATCCATAATGTGAAATGTCCTTCGTATGTTGTCTTGTGTTTGGTGTTGTCGTATAAAACCTGTCTGATCGTTATATATCAGTATGGGTAGAAACTCCTCTAATCGTTTGGCCATGGTGGAGGTAAATAATCTATAATCTACATTAAGAACGGATATTGGTCTAAGTGACCCGCATTCCATTTTATCCTTGCCTTCTTTCGGTATAGCTGAGATTATCACTTCCTTCCAACTGGGTGGCATTTGTGCCCTTTTTAGAGCCCAGTTCAGTATGGGGAGTAAAACAAGAATTAACTCATTTTTAAATTCTTTGTACCACTCTGCCTTATACCCATCTGATCCTGGTGACTTGCTTAATTTAAGCCTACTAATTGCAGCTTTTAATTCAACTTCAGTTATGTCAGCAGTCATTGTTCTATTTTGTTCTTCGCCTAAAGTGGGTAATAGCTTTCCAAAAGCTCCAGCACATCTTCTTTCTTAATGTCTATATGCTCAAACATTTCAGTCTGCTCTAAGTCAACCCCACAACTGCCAAAGTCTTTTTCCCTGGTGAATACTGAAGCAAAGTATTCATTAAGTACCTCCACTACCTCCTCCAACTCCATGCACACGTTTCCACTATCGCACCTGATTGGTCCTATTCTCACACGGCTTATCCACTTACTCTCACATTCTTGTAGAATGCCTTAGGGTTTTCCTTAATACTGCTCACCAAGACCTTCCCATGGCCCTTTCTGGCTGCCCTAATTCCATTCTTAAGCTCCTTCCTAGCAACCTTGTACTTTTCTAGAGGTCTAGCAGTACCTAGTTTCTTGAACTTTCGTAAGCTTTCCTTTTCTTCTTAACTATATTTTCTACATACTTTGTACACATGGTTCTTTAAATCTACCATCCTTTCCCTGCCTCAATGGAATATTCAGTATTTTTAAATGAGATCCCACCTCATTCAGGCCCAAAGCTACCTGATAGAGGTGTATAAAATGATGAGGGGCATTGATCGTGTGGATAGTCAGAGGGTTTTTTCCAGGGCTGAAATGACTAGCACAAGAGGGCACAGTTTAAGGTGCTTGAAAGTAGGTACAAAGGAGATGTCAGGGGTAAGTTTTTTACGCAGAAAGTGGTGAGTACGTGGAATGGGCTGCCTGCGACGGTGGTGGAGGTAGATACGATAGGGTATCTTGAAAGAGACTCCAGGATAGATACATGGAGCACAGAAAAATAGAGGGCTATGGGTAACCCTAGGTAATTTCTAAAGGTAAGGACATGTTCGGCACAGCTTTGTGGGCTGAAGGGCCTATATTGTCCTGTAGGTTTACTATGTTTCTAAACACTCTTCGCACGTTAACCCTTTCATTCCTGGAATCATTGTACTGAACCTCTTCTGAACCCTCTCCAAAGCTAGCACACCTTTTTTTTTAGATAAGGAGCCAGCTTCTGCTTGACAAAACAGTCTCTCTGCTTCCTCAACATTACCTTGTCTGACACCAATCTTAGTGTCATCCATAATCTTGGTTACAAAGCCAGCACTTCTGTCATCTAAATCATTAACAAATAATGCTAAAAGAAGCAGTCCCAAAGCCAACCAAAAAATGAGTCTTTTATTCCCACTCTTTGCCTTCTGCCAGTCAGCCATTCTTCTATCCATGCTAATATCGTCCCTGTGATACCGTAGCTCTTATCTTGTTAAGCTTCCTCATTTGCAGCACCTTGTCAAACCCTTATGAAAATCCAAGTATACAACATCCACTGCCTCTCCTTTCTCTATCCTGCCTGTTACTTCCTCAAAGAATTTGAACAGATTTGTCAAGCCAGATTCTCCTTAAGATTGCCCCATGCTAACTTGGCCTAATTTGTCACTGCCTCCAAATACCCCGAAATCTCATCCTTAATAATGGCCTCCAACATCTTTCCAACCAAAGAAGTCAGGTGAACTGTCCTATAATTTTCTTTTTTCTGCCTCCTTAAAGAGTAGAGTGACATTTACAATTTTCCAGTCCTCCAGAACCATTCCAGAATCTAGTTATTCTTGAAAGTTCGCTATTAAATCCTCCGCAGTTTCTTCAGCTACCTTTCTCAGAACCCTGGGGTGTAGTCCTTCTGGTCCAGATGAATTAACTACCTTCAGGCCTTTCAGTTTCCCTCAGCACATTCTCCTTAGTAACAACAACTGCACTCACTTCTGCCCCTGACATTCAAATTTTTGGCATACTGCTAGTGTCTTTCACAATGAAGACTGATGTAAAATACTTCTTAAGTTTGTCCATCATTTATTTGTTCCCCATTACTACCTCTCCAGTGTCATTTTCTAGCAGTCGAATATCCATTCTCACCTCTTCTTTTACTCGGTAAAAAACTTAATGTATCCTCTTTTATATTATTGGCTGCCTTCATATTACATCTTTTCTCTCCTTATGACTTTTTAGTTGCCTTCTGTTGGTTTTGAAAATCTTCCCAATTCTTTTATTTCCCATTAATTTTTGGTCTATTATATGCCCTGACTTTTGGTTTTATACTTTCTTTGACTTTACTTGTCTGCCTCGTTTGCATGCTCCTTCCATATTGCTCCCAGAAACTCCAGCTATTGTACTTCTGCCATCATCATTGCTAGTGTCCCCTTCAGATCCACTTTGGCCAGCTCCTCGGGAATTGCCTCTGCAATTCCCTTCACTGTATTACTGATACATCTGACTTTAGCTTTTCCGCTGAAACTGCAGGGTGGATTTTCATCACTGCCTCCTAAGGGTTCCTTTACCTTAAGCTTCATTACACTACACCCAATCCTGAATTACCTTTCCCCTGCTTGGATCAGCCACAAGCTGTTCTAAAAAGCCATCTCATAGGCATTTTAGAAATTCTCTCTTTTCGGAACCAGCATAAATCTGATTTTCCCAATCTACCTGCATATTGAAATCTCCCATGACCATTATATCATTGTCCTTTTTACATGCCTTTTCTGTCTCTTGTTGTAATTTGTAGCCCACATCCTGGCTACTGTTTGGAGGCCTGTGTATAACTTTATACCCTTGCGGTTTCTTAACTCTACCCACAAGGATTCTATATCTTCCTGTCCTATGTCACCTCTTTCTAAGGATTTGATTTCATTTTTTACCAACAGAGCCACCTCGCCCCTCTGCCTATCTGCCTGTCCTTTTGATATAAAGTTATGTTAAGCTCCCAACCATTATCATCTTTAAGCCACAACTTAGTGTTGCACAAAATGAATTACGCAACAGCAAACACAAATCTGCAGATGCTGGAAATTCAATAGAAAAACGATTTAGCCTCGACTATGACAGTGAATGATTGCCTGTGGTCTCATTGTTCATGTATGGCTCTTTCAAACAAATGTAGTACTTAAGGAGTGAATTCAAATTGAAGGAAAATATACAAGTACTTTTGAGGAAATTGTTTTCCAGGCAAACTGCAGGGAAATTAATTGGGTTAAACTTAATGAAGGGCATATGAAAATTGATAACTTAGATCCAATAGGCAAGAACCTAGAAGCAAACATAGCTGTCTGTAGAAACTGAAGGAATATGTCTGAAAAAAATTTTGTTCTTCATAACTGATACAACTCAAGGAATGCCCCACTACAGAAATATTGGTAAATTGGTTAATAACAGATAATATTATATCAAATAGATTGATTTTGATAAATAGCACTAATTACATTGTATGAGGAGATTGCATGAAGAGTCAACTTTGTGTATGGTGGAGGTGTAAAGGTTGGTTGCAAAAGTAGAAAGACAATTTCTTGCAAAAAGCTTGTGTTGGCCTGGGTCACAGTAAAAGGAAGTGTGTTAATCTCAACTACATTTGATAAATAACACACAACAAAGAGAAGTTGAAGGAATTTAACCAAATGAACACAATTGAGAAAGGTAGTTGTATAATTGCAAGACTAATATTTGTGGTCAATAATTTACTAAAGGGGATACTGAGTGGTAAGATACAAGCATTTGGAAAAACGGGGGATGATTAGCAATGGTCAACGTGGCTTCTTAAGTTCATGATCATGTCTCATGAACTTGATTGAGTTTTTTGATGAGTAACTAAGAAGGTCATTCAGGGCAGGGTAGTAGATGCAGTCTAAATGGACTTTGATATGCTTTGGGAAGTTAGATTGAATGGGTTTCACGGAGTGTTGGCTAATTGGATAAAGAACTGGCTTGACAACAGCAAACAGATAATTAATATAGAAGGCAGTTTTTTGGACAGGAGGTCTGTAATTAGTGGTATTCTCCAAGATTGGTGGAAGATCGACTACTGTTTGTCGTCATTGCTATTTTCGGTGATTTGCAAGGTTAATAAGTTTGCAAATGACATTAAAATAGGTGATATTGTTGACAGTTAAAGATGGTTATCAGGATTTACCGAGGGACCTTGGATTAGCTGGTATAGTGAGCTGAGGAATGGTAAATGGAGCTTAATTTGGATAAATGCAAGTTGGTGCATTTTGGAAAGATAAATGAGGGTATAAATTTTACAATGAATGGGAGGGTCCTGGGAAGTGTTGTAGAAAACAGTATATTGTTCACTGAAGGTGGAGTTGCAGGTAGACAAGGTGGTGAAGAAGGCTTTTGGTATGCTGGGCTTCATCAATCAGGACATTAAGTATAGACATTGGGGTATTATGTTGCAGTTGGTCAAAATGCTGAAGAAGCTATAGAAATTATGCCTTTAGGTTGGAAAGAGTGCAAAGGAGATTTTGTTTTATTTATTTAGAAATATAGAGAGGAAAAGACCCTTTGGCCCTTTGAGCCGCACCACCCAACAACCTTGATTTAACCCTAACCTAATCTCGGGACCAATTAACCTACCTGGTACGTCTTAGGACTGTGGAAGGACAGACTTGAGGGACTGAGTCATGGAGAGAAGTTGGGACTTTTTTCATTAAAATATGGGAGAATGAGGGGTGATCTTATATAGGTGAATAGGGAGAATATGGACAACCTTTTTCCCAGGGTTGGGGAATGAAGAACTAAGGCAAAAGTTTAAGTTGTGAGCGGAGAGATTTAATAGAAACCCAAGGGACAACCTTATCACCCAGAGGGTGTTCACTCTGAAGGAGTAATTGGCTGATGGAGGACATTCGGTTCCGGGATGCGGTCCAGCAGTCCTGGAAGAGCGGGAGAGTTTCCCCTTTCTGACCTCCGGTGGAATGTGGGCAAGGCTCACATCTGCTTTTCTGCCAAGAATATGCACTTGGGTTGACCAAGCAGTAGATGTCTAGGATCAATCGGCTTGAGAAGGAGCTGGTCAACTTGGAGTCCCAGCTAAGGCTGACTAATGGGTACCAGTCCCTCTGGGGTGAATACTAGCGGAAGAAGGAGGCACTGAGGCACCTGCAGCTTGAGAGATCCCAGGGCGCTTATGTGAGGTCACGGGTCCAGATGCTGCAGGATCTGGACCACGCCTCATCCTTCTTCTACTCACTCAAGAAGGGGAGGGTTGTCGTCATTCAGCTCATGGAGATACTGTCAGAGGATGGCTCCTCTGTCACGGATCCGACGAGAATTGTTGTGGCTCATTCCTTACATGAGGCTCTCTTCTTACTAGACCCATGCAGTGAGGATGCATGCAGGGCTCTGTGGGAGGACTTGCCGAAGGTCAGCCCTGGGGGTGCTGAGCAGCTTGATGCACTGCTATCTTTGGTAGAGCTGACCAGTACCTTCAACCAGCTACAGAGAGGCAAGTCCCCAGGGCTAGATGGATTGACCGTTAAATTTTTCCGGGTCTTCTGGGACATCCTAGGAGCTGGTTACAGGGGGGTATTGGGGGAGAGCATGACAACGGGTGACCCCCTACTTGGGGGTCTACCTGAGCTCAACAGAGGAGGCCCGGCCAGTGCACTGGCAGGATCTGGAGACCAAGATCTCTGCCCAGCTGGAGCGCTGGTTGGACCTTCTCCATGCGATCTTGTAACGGGAAGGGCATTAGTTATAAATCAGCTGGTTGCCTCCAGGGTGTGGTACTGGCTGACTACTTTAGTCCCACCCACAGCGTTTGTGTCCAGGACCCAGAGAGGCTGGTGGACTTCTTCAGGGGCAATAGAAAGCACCGGGTCTCTGCAGCAGTCCTGAGTCTTCTGATCGCGAAGGCAGTCAGTCCTTGGCGTGCATGCGCACCTAGCTGGCGGCTCTCTGCCTCAGGACTCTGCAGAGATATCTGTACAGTGACCACCCTCTGAGATGGCATGCACTGGCAATACACTTTCTCCACCGGGACACTGCCTGCAGGAGGGAATGCAAATCCCAGCAGACAGTGTCAGTAATGCTGCTCTAAAGAAACTACCTTGCTTCTACCAGGAGCTGTGGAGAGTATGGGATCTGACCTCATCCAGGCAGGATGCCTCTGAGCCATTGGACTGTAGTCCGACTGTTGGGGGAACTGGTTGCAATCCTATTACAATGGGTGTCGAGGTGGCGCAGGGAGATGGAGGGTTCCGGCTGCACCACCACCCGATGTGCTTGTTGGACCCAGGCCTCGGGAGACTACGCAGGAGGGGTCCCACGTAATGTGAGTCGTCTTGCGGGGTTGCCCACCATGCCATTCCGTGACGCTCCAAAGTGTTTCTTGCATGGGCTGCTCCTGCACTCCTTTTGCTCCTTGTCTTCATCTGCCAACTGGACTCACCTATAGCAGTGAAGGTCTGCAGTGGAAGTTTTTTTTAATGTAGGGGTCCTTCCCCAGTACATTAGGAACCTGGGGTGGAAGGTGTTGCGCAGGCAGTACCATACAGCAGGTTTTTGAGCAGGTTCACTAACATCCCATCCACGTAGTTCATTCTATGGGTAGGAAGAGTCAGTGTACCATGCTTACACGGAATGTGAGAGATTGCAGCCCATTTGAGTTTCTAAAGGGGTTGAGGCTTAGGTTCTGGCTGCATTTTGGTCCGGTGCTTCTCATATACGGGCACCCAGTTTGAAAGGGGGCAGGTCGTGAGGAGGATCTCCTGGTGGGCTTGCTCCTGGGCCTGGCCAAGATGGCTATTCACAGGTCTAGGTGGCGGAGAGTGGAGGGCACTGCCTGGGCAGACTGCCTGCCCCTTTTCCTGTGATACTTCATGCCCAGCTGTCCTTGGAGTATGCAGTCACAATGGGTACATTGGGGGACTTCTTGGAGCATTTTGGCCCCTGGGGTATTGATTGTCTAGTAGACAGTAGTAACCATATTTTAATCTGAGTGTACTCACTGTCTTCTAAATACTGAATGTCTGTACTTTGTGTATTTGTGATATAAATAAATTAGTATAGTTTTGTAAAATAAAAGGAGCTGCCAGAAGAATTGGTTGAGATAGGTACATTAACAACATGGTAGATAGATAGGAGAAGTTTAGAGGGACATAGGCCAAATACAGGGACTTATTTGGATGGTATTTCGGTGAATAGACGATCTGAGCTATAGGGTCCATTTCTGTACTGTATGATTCTGTGAGTCTAAGTTATATCAAATGAATGGGAAAAAAGAAAAATGCGTGTATTTCATAACATTTCATCCAAAGAATATTATGGCTCTCATGCCCCTGGATACGAAGTTTGTCCTTCCTGCTAGTTTCAGTCTAGTACCATTAACACGGGGCTTACAATGCACTGTTAGATCAGTGAAGACAGATGCACCACGCATCTATGAGGAGCAGGGCTGGTATGATAGTGGCCTTGTTACCGTATTTTAAATGTTATTGTGCTGTCAAATTTACCATGTACAGTTAAACTCCATTTATCCAGGTTTATTGGATGTTATTCCAATAAATACTCCCAACGTACTTTGAATTCCCTTTGCATTATATGGTGTACAATACAAAAATTTACTCAATTTTTCAAGCACATTGAAAGGCAGTGTGGTAACAGAGTCAGGTGAGTTTACTGGGAGCTTGTAAATCGGGTCCCTGGGAAGTTTAAAAAAGTATGGGATCTGGTGAGTTTAGAGAGAGTGTGGGAAATGGGGCTTCAGAGTGAGAGAGGGAGCCTAGGATGAGCACCCAGTGAACCAGGTGCCAGACCATTGTGGTTTCTGAACAATTCCACTAATATCAAAGAGCAGTAATCTTTTTGCAGGAAAATCCAGCAGCACAAGGGATTAAGTACAATTTGTGTGATATGTGCTCTACTCCACCCTGTAACTTCATGCATCTTTTGTTCTCCTGCAGGGCTTCTTTATTACAGTTTCAACAGAATCCATTCTGAAAGTGGCAACACATGTTTCTGAAAGCAACAAGATCTTGGGCCTAAATCTATCAGCTCCATTTATCTCACAGTTTTTTAAGGAGGACCTGATGAAAATTATTCCCTATGTTGACATCCTGTTTGGGAATGAGACGGTTTGTTGCCTTTTCATAATGTACTATATTGCATGCAATGTTGTTGACAAAATAGAAAGGTGGCGCTCCATGCATGATGAAGGGTGATATTGGTTTACAGTTTTTAGTCATGGTGCATCTTAAATGTATTAAACTGTCCCATGCCACTTTAGAACTATAACAAACAAACTTTGAAAGCTAACTGGCGAATGAGCTTGGGGCATAATCAGTGATAGATTTAAGCCCAAAAATAAGGAAGGGAGATGTTTAAGGAGTGAATTCCAGAGATTAAAATCTTGGCATCTGAAGATATAGCTGCTGATAGTGGAACAATTAAAACTCCAAATATGTAAAACTCCAGAATTAGAGGTGTTTATGTCATTATGTTTTGTAATTACAAAAATTAACGAAAAGAAAAACACAGGGAGCCTGGGGATAAATGTGTACAATCTTCATTTTACTTTAGCAAGGCACTCACGCGTGGCATGGTGGCAATTCATGCACATACGTATAACCTGGTAATGAATTATGTAAACAAAGAATATTTAATCAAGCAATATAGTTACAATATTACTGAAACTTTAAGTTCATAACACTCTTCCCTGCTTATCTATAAACTCAAACCCAATACAAAATAACTTGTTTCCTGA